>NW_007378035.1:7500-16920 GCF_000475195.1 Diaphorina citri | reverse complement strand
AAAGTGCCTTACCAGGGGGGGGGGTGGGAGGGGGGCACTTCTTGTACTTTTAGCACATCACATTCAACCGAGCAGGAAAAATGAGACCAACGGAATTTTTCTTTTTCTTCTACGACTTCTAGATCCCGAGATAAATCGATTAAAAAAATGCCGGTAAATCGTGAACTTTGACGTCACGGCATACGCTCCCGTAGGCGATGACGTCACATCAAATGTCCCGAGCAAAGCTCCCTCGCAGGCAACGCATTAATGTGTTTGTGCGCAGTTCTTTCTGCTCCTCCACGCTAGCGCGCTTGCATAGTGGCGCTACCTAACGGAAAAAAAACAACTGCGTAAAGTCTGACGTCACACATATTTGAACTCTTCCATTAGAACGGAAAATAAAAATTGAATTTTTGACCTTTTACAGTCATTTTTTCGGAGTTTTGACCTCAGATTTGGATTTTTCCCAACTTTTTACATAGGAATCGACCATTTATTTATATTTTTTACCCATTTGCAACTGCTCCATTGAAGACTTTGGTACAAATAGGATGTAATATTTCCGAATAGGGTTTAGAATTTGTTCAATTTGTCTTGTGTTGCCAGCATAGGACTGAAAAACATCGCTATCTACGTACCTATTAAATCTATTTTCAAAGGTGCGATAGGTTAATCTTAAGCTGTGTCCACACATAGTCGACGCCGTCAGTCGATGTCAACTGAAAACGTACACACTGCCTCGACAACATAGGTTCATCTTGTTGTCGACTATGTATGGACAGAGCTTTAGGTAAATCCTACATACAGTGTAAATGCCATAAGTGATCTCTTCTTTCACTGTGAGCCTTTAAGGTGTGAATTTCCTCCCAGGGAGGTCTTGCACGTTCCTAGACTTTGTGAGTCCCTTATATCCTTCTGAAGAGAATTCCACAGTCTAACTGCAGAAAGTTCATGATTTTCATGAACTTTTGTGTTATTTAGTATGATGCGGATGAAGCTGTGGTTTCTTTTTCGGGAGCAAAGTGTCTTCTCTGAAGATTTGTAAATCTGGAAACCCCCATCATGTTTGTTTCTCATCAAATGTTTCATTTGAAATCCGTGGTTGAGCTTTTCTGGTTTCTTTTATTAATCTTTTAGATGCTGTTTTATTAATTTCCTCTCTAATTCTTTCTTTTTTTTGCTCTCTTCTCTTATTTGTTCTTATTTCTCTGCACTCTGTTCTTAGTTGAAATATTTTCTTTTGCGATTGAGTGATTCTGAATTACTCCGACAGTCCTGACAGATGAGAAAACTTCAAACCAGCCTCTGTGAACGCCCTGCTGTTAACACCATGGACTCTCAATACAGAGATTCTTGGTTCAAATCCCCACCAGAGCATAAATTTCCACAACGAAATTGACATCAGCATGGGTATAAATTATTCAGCCTGAAGTAACGCTGAACGGGCTTTCAGGTTGATTCTTTTTCAAAGTCTTTCTTTACGTCTAAGTAGCTAGGTAGGTACTCAGTGTTGTTGTAGGAACTTCAGCTGTAGCCGAATGAAGGGAAAGGGGATTTTTTTTTTTTTTTTTTTTTTTTTGAAAGATATGTACTTCTTGTTAATTTATTGATTCATTCTCATTGGTACATTTAAGGACACATGTTTAGAAAAATAAATATTTTTGATGACACATAATAGCTACCTACCTATTTTCCTGCTTAAAGAGGTTTCCAGCAAAAGTTCTTGCTTAGGGAGGTTGCAAATTTTTATTCCTGTTTATAGGGGTCCATGTGAAGTTGTGATTTGTGAACACAGTAGGTTAGAGGGAAATCTGGGCACACAGGTTAAGGTGAAATCTGGCTTGAAAGAAAACAACAGCCCTCTTATCTTAACAAATTCCTGCTTAATAGAGGTAAAAAAAAAAAACATTCTTGCTTACAAGGCTTCAGACCGCGGATTGTATAGATTTAGAGAGACTCGATTTTCTTGCTTAATAATTGTGTCCAAACTGAAGGGACCACGACTTTTTTCAAGTTTATCCAAGTTTCCCTTTTACGCAAGTCCTTTTTATCCAGATTCGACTGTATATATCCCCTTCCTCTCCTTCTCCTCTCTCTGCTAGGATGTCTTAAATGTTTCTTCCTGTGGAAAAAACAACATCATTTCCTCCGTTATGACTGTTTCACAAAATATGTCTCCGCAAGTTGCGGGTGTGCCGAAATTTCTGCGCCCTTTCTGGAGTGAGGACTGAAAGTTCAAGCAATGTTTTGAAAACCTCGAGCAATATTAAATTATGAAAATCCGAACGATAAAATTGATAGAATAAGGTAGATATGTAGATACCTAATAGAATGGGTAGATGGATATACCTAATGATATTAAGGTAAATCCATCCAGATACTTTTCTGTGGGGGGGAAAAAGTTTTCTATATTGAGAGGAAACGATAAACCTTTTTCAATAAAAAATAATTTGTGTAGTTTTTGAAACAAAAAATTATGTATACCTAGTTATTGTGCCTTCATTATACCTATATGTACGCCTATTTATGTTGCTGGTATATGCACATAATATTAGGTAACTTTGGGAGACTGTACCTACTTGTGGGCGGAACATGTACAAGTTTGTTCATTATATTTTAGTAGGTATGTTAAATACATACTCTACCGATAACTCCACAGGAAGTGCCAGGGACTTCGGACTTCAGGGAGGATGTTCAGAATCCGGGTTCAAAGTGAAAACTTTTCCCGAAAAATCCCTCGGGATACGATCAGATATATAGAAAACAATAAAACGCGATGAAAAATGAAAAACCTTTAAACAATTTGGCCCCAAACTGATGCCAGTTTGGGATCGATAATACACAAGAACTGCTGGAGAAACCGAATTTAAACAATTTGCATGCTTGATTAGATTTTGTTGCGGAGAAAAAACATAAAATACCTAAATAAGAAAGGAAATAAAAAACATACACCATAGCCATGTTCAAGACTAAGGGGAGGCGGGGGAGAAGGAGAAGAAGAAAAAGAAGAAGGAGAAGAAGAAGAAGGTGAAGAAGAAGAAGAAGAAGAAGAAGAAGAAGAAGAAACAGGAGGATGAAGGCGAGGGAAACTAAATAAAATATACAAAGAATAAGAATAAGAAGAAAAGGCAATAGATAGATATATTTTGACGAAGGAAAATAGGAAGGAGGGGAGGGGAGGGATAGCTTATTTTTTGCTGACTACATATATTTTTACTGTTTTATTCCTTCTATTCCTGTTTTCCTTCCATCTTAATCCCAAAATAACAAAATAGAAACTGACTTTTTACTAAAAAATATTTTCCCATTGTCACTCGTGAAAGGAACGCCGGACGGCGGGTTACGTGTTGCGTCCCAGACCATTTTCTCTTAACAGAGCGGAGACTGCGGAGAGCAACAAGCATAGAGCTTTTTGCTCTCAATTCTCTGCGGTTTGAAGTGGTCGCTCTATCGTCACACTGCCCTCTACCTGCTCTATATGTATATATTTACAAAGGATGTCAAAATTAAGTAACTTCATTAATAGTGACTCTATGCTCTCTGTTCCACTCCGTTTTTAGCCTTAAGGTGTATCCACAGTTCCACACATAGTCAACGGCCGTCAATCGATGTGAAAAAATAAATGTGTATGAGAATAAAACCTGGCCTTCAAGCAAATGACGAAAGAAAAAATTCTCATTTGTGATTTTTTTTTTATCCTACATAATATTATAGGTACATGATAAAGTTCCTCATACGTCAAAGTTCTTTTCGCATGCTACCTAATCCTCTAAGAAAAAAGGAACAACCACTGAAACCTTGGATAACTGATTCATTAGTACGTTCTATCCGTAAAAGAGAAAAACTGTGTAAACAAGCAAAAAGATTTCCAAATAATATCTACAGACAAAATGGAAGCAATATTAACTTCCAGGAAGGACGGTATGGGGGGGGGTGAAAGGAACGCCGGACGGCGGGTTACGTGTTGCGTCCCAGATCATTTTCTCTTAACAGAGCGGAGACTGCGGAGAACAACAAGCATAGAGCTTTTTGTTCTCCAGTTCTCTGCGGTTTGAAGTCGTCACTTCCCTCTACCTGCTCTATGCTCCCCCCTGTTTTTAGCCTTAAGGTGTATCCACACATAGTCAACGGCCGTCGATCGATGTGAAAAAATAAATGTGTATGAGAATAAAACCTGGCCTTCAAGCAAATGACAAACGAAAAAATTCGCATTTGTGATTTTTTTTTTTATCCTACATAATATTATAGGTACATGATAAAGTTCCTCATACGTCAAAGTTCTTTTCGCATGCTACCTAATCCTAATATACAGACATGAGAAAGTTGCTCAAGAGAATGTTATTTATAATTATTTTGTGTACACTCTGGCAAATATTGTTCCATTTCAGAAGAAAAAACAAACAAACATACCTACATGCAGTAACTTTTATACATCTACTAGAAAGGATAACGGGACCCAATTTAATTTATATTTATTTGTATAATTTAGATTAAAAGTTGCTCAAGAGAATGTTATTTATAATTATTTTGTGTACACTCTGGCAAATATTGTTCCATTTCAGAAGAAAAAACAAACAAACACACATACATGCAGTACCTTTTATATATCTGCATACTAGAAAGGATAACGGGACCCAATTTATTTTTTTAATTTACATTTATTTGTATAGGTAATTTAGATATAACCAATACCAATCCATTTCTCTAACCTCGGCTCGGAATGCTCGGATGTCTTTCGTACTTTTTTTACACCGGGACGCAACACACCTCCACCGGAAAAGTTCCTGGAAAGATCTTACGTATTCTTGAGAGTTCATTGCAACGGTCAATACATTAATTAGACTTACTTTATCATGGACACTCGTTGCTATCTTGAAAGCTTTGTGACATTTTGTGTCAGTCCTCCATTTCTCTAACTTCGGCTCGGATGCAATTTGTACTTACTTTTTTCTGACCCGGGACGCAACACACCTCCACCGGAAAAGTTCCTGGGAAAGGAAGGAACTTATTTTGATAACGAAGATAACAGACAACAGGAGAAACAAATTAGAGCTCGAAACCTGGAGACATAGAACAGGAAAGTAGAGGAGAAATTACAGGAAAATATAGAGAATTGATATTGCATGCTTAACCCTTTTCTCCGTTACCTTACTATCCTTCAATATAACGACTGAGCACCCTCTTCCGATCTGGTTCCGATGGCGCGCCATCTTGGATTTCCTATGGTTTAGTGAAGGCGCCATTTCAGTTTCCATAACGGAAGCGGTTCTTCTGTTTCCGAAAGGAAAATACCTACACCTGAGCTAGACATAAGTTGTACTTTCCTTATGGAGACCAACGGACGCCATAGCAAAGTTCGCAGTCATGTCAGATTTTTCAATATAACGACTGAGTACTGACATGAGTGCATGCAGTCATGTCAGATCTTTCAATATAACGACTGAGTTCTGACATGAGTACATGCAGTCATGTCAGATCTTTCAATATAACGACTGAGTACTGACATGAGTGCATGCAGTCATGTCAGATTTTTCAATATAACGACTGAGTACTGACATGAGTGCATGCAGTCATGTCAGATCTTTCAATATAACGACTGAGTACTGACATGAGTGCATGCAGTCATGTCAGATCTTTCAATATAACAAAAAAAACAGTGGAAAAAACACCACTTGTTTAAAAAAGGGGGAAAACAGTAAATCCGATTTTCTCCCGGCTGGTAGGTAATTTATTAGAATTAAAATTTTTGTAATTTAAATTTCAAATTCAGTTCCACTTGTAGGTAAGTACTGTAGATATGCTAGAGTGCAGCAATTTCCAATATAAATAACCCGCTCTTGACTTTTAACACATGCTTTTATAGCTTTACAACCTCTGCTAGGGGTTGGAGATGGGACGTGCTTACATTAAGCTAGTTAGTATTATAGGTATGCGCTTACTATCTTTCAATATAACGACTGACGTTACCTACTATCTTTCAATATAACGACCGACGTTACCTACTATCTTTCAATATAACGACTGAGTAGTGACATGAGTGCATGCAGTCATGTCAGATCTTTCAATATAACGACTGAGTACTGACATGAGTGCATGCAGTCATGTCAGATCTTTCAATATAACGACTGAGTACTGACATGAGTGTATGCAGTCATGTCAGATCTTTCAATATAACGACTGAGTACTGACATGAGTGCATGCAGTCATGTCAGATCTTTCAATATAACGACTGAGTACTGACATGAGTGCATGCAGTCAAATTGAAAAATTCTCGTAAATTTTCGTATTTCTGGTCTTCTTGCTTCTTACCCATCTGATGAGAGACATAGGATGGTTATCTACTGCTTACTGCTGCCCGATAGTAGTAGTAGCCTACTGCTGGACTAAAGGGACTTTTCAGCCCTATGCGAGCAGTATAAATAAGCACTATTATTAAGCACTATCTACTGCTTACTGCTGTCCGATTTTAATCTTGTTATTCGTATTTTTGGCTGCACAAGTCCTACCCAAGTACCTACTCACATTTATTTAAAAAGACACACGTCGTGTTTTGACACTAAAAACTGACCATCGAAAATTTGACCCGATTACATTACTTTCCTTCCTATAGGATAAGGAAAGTAAAAAGACACACGTCCACAGGAATGGGTTAACTCAAACAAAGAGCAGCAGCAGCACCTGGGGATTGCTGGGGAATTTATTTTGTCTCGTTCTTAACTCTGCTCTTCTCTTTAATTAAATATCTTCCCCAATTGACACGCCCTTTTCACCTGATGTTTTGCTTTGGCGGACGATTTCCCGGTTTGTACCCATTGCATTATTCCGTCCCCGCGGTCCCCGTTTCATTATTCCCGTCCCCGTTGTACCCCATTTCATTATTCCCATTGTCACTCGCAATGCGGAGGCGTTCTTTGGCTTTTGACGTTGACAGAACGAGGGAAAACCGTGCGGAATGTGGGACTAATTTTGGGGTCATTTGTTCATGTTGAGGTTTTTCCCCTCTACTTTTTCCATAGATGTCTTTGTCTTTTTCTCCTCCCTCGTTCTTCTTCTTCTCCTCCTTCTCGTACTCCTCCCACTCTTCACTGTTCCTCGTCTCTTCCGTCTTCTTTTTATTCATCTTTCCCCCCCTTCGTCTTCTCTACATCTCCTTCCTTTCCTTCTTTCACAAAAGGCAAATACTTTGTTCTTAACTCTGCTCTTCTCTTTAATTAAATATCTTCCCCAATTGACACGCCCTTTTCACCTGATGTTTTGCTTTGGCGGACGATTTTCCGGTTTGTACCCCATTGCATTATTCCGTCCCCGTTGTACCCATTTCATTATTTTGTCCCCATTGTACCCCATTTCATTATTCCGTCCTCGTTGTACCCATTTCATTATTCCGTCCCCGTTGTACCCATTTCATTATTCCCATTGTCACTCGCAATGCGGAGGCGTTCTTTGGTTTTTGACGTTGACAGAACGAGGGAAAACCGTGGAATGTGGGACTAATTTTGGGGTCATTTGTTCATGTTGGGGTTTTTCCCCTCTACTTTTTCCATAGATGTCTTTGTTTTTTTCTCCTCCTCCCTTTTCTCCTCATCCTCCTCGTTCTTCTTCTTCTTCTTCTTCTTCTTCTCCTCCTCCTCGTCCTCCTCCCACTCTTCACTGTTCCTCGTCTCTTCCGTCTTCTTTTTATTCATCTTTCCCCCCTTCGTCTTCTCTACATCTCCTTCCTTTCCTTCTTTCACACCCGCGGTCCCCGTTTCATTATTCCCGTCCCCGTTGTACCCCATTTCATTATTCCCATTGTCACTCGCAATGCGGAGGCGTTCTTTGGTTTTTGTCGTTGACAGAACGAGGGAAAACCGTGGAATGTGGGACTAATTTTGGGGTCATTTGTTCATGTTGAGGTTTTTCTCCTCTACTTTTTCATTAGATGTCTTTGTCTTCTTCTCCTCCCTTTTCTCCTCCTCCACGTTCTTCTTCTTCTCCTCCTCCTCCTCCTTCTCGTACTCCTCCTACTCTTCACTGTTCCTCGTCTGTTCCGTCTTCTTTTTATTCATCTTTTCCCCCTTCGTCTTCTCTTCATCTCCTTCCTTTCCTTCTTTCACCAAAGGCAAAAACTTCAACCACATGTTGTTGTTCTGTCAGAATTAAAATCAGCTTCCTCACATCAACTTTATTCTCACTACCCACAAACCACAAGGGTACACACTAAATATACATATGAGTAGTCAGGGGTACTGGGGTAGGTCTGAGTAGTCAGGGGTACTGGCGTAGGTCTGAGTAGTCAGGGGTACTGGGGTAGGTCATTACCTATATTATTATGTAATAAGTTATATTACCTACTACCTCTGAACGTAATGAATATTAGGTAGGTATGTGAACCTTTTTTTTTCTGAGAGTACGTAGCTAGGCACCTACTAGGTATAAGAGCACCTAAGGGCCTTATGAGAGCCCCTTCCTCCCCTTATCCTCTCTCTCTCCCCTCCCACCCATCATTCTCAGAGCCTGTTGATTTTACATCTTTGTTTTGAAGAGTATCTATCTACCTCTACACAAAATAAAGGATATACATACGTACGTATACATTATAGCTAGGTAAATTCAGACAGGATGGATTTGGAAAATGTTGTATAAATCCCCAAGCATAAGGTTAAAGAGCTCAGAGGATAAAAGATTAAGATCCACTTTCTTTCTCTCCCTCAATTCCAAAAATTATAGGTAGGTATTCTTATTATTGCTGTTGTTGTTGTTTTTACCTATGTTTATTTAAAACATTACAAGTATCATCTTTACCTACCCACATTGATTGACATTAATCTTTTGTTAAAATTCCTAGAAAAAAGGATGACGATTCCTAGACAGTCAAACCTGGATAAGGAGGAGTCCAAGAGACAGGCATTTTTTTTTTCGAAAGATATGTAGGTAGGTACTTCTTATTCATTTATTGATTCATTCTCATTGGTACATTTAAGGACACATGTTTAGAAAAATAAATATTTTTGATGACACATTATAGGTACCTATTTTCCTGCTTATAGAGGTTTCCAGCAAAAGTTCTTGCTTAGGGAGGTTGCAAATTTTTATTCCTGTTTATAGGGGTCCATGTGAAGTTGTGATTTGTGAACACAGTAGGTTAGAGGGAAATCTGGGCACACAGGTTAAGGTGAAATCTGGCTTGAAAGAAAACAACAAAGTTGTGATTTGTGGTCCATGTGAAGTTGTGATTTGTGAACACAGGTTAGGGTGAAATCTGGCTTGAAAGAAAACAACAGCCCTCTTATCTTAACAAATTCCTGCTTAATAGAGGTAAAAAAAAAAAACATTCTTGCTTACAAGGCTTCAGACCGCGGATTGTATAGATTTAGAGAGACTCGATTTTCTTGCTTAATAATTGTGTCCAAACTGAAGGGACCACGACTTTTTTCAAGTTTATCCAAGTTTCCCTTT
>NW_007378035.1:0-2500 GCF_000475195.1 Diaphorina citri | reverse complement strand
ATAATCTTTTCTACCACAGAGAAAGAAAGTTCTCTTTCATCTTTCTCAAGCGAAGAACCTAAGAAAAGATCAAAGTCAACTCGTCTTTCTTTATTTCTTGGAAAAAACTATTAAACGGTTAAAAATATTACAAATATTTAGATTATCCATTATTTTCTTCATATACCCTTCCATCATCTCTTCTTCTTTCTCCTCATTTTGAACTACCAAAATTTTAGACGGCCTAGTTAGCTATTATGTGGATAGCACGTCTGCCTTGTAAGCGCTAGGTCACAGGTTCGATTACCGCCCGTTGATTATTTCATCCTGAATAGATAAAGTTCGTTCTCGGAACGGCTGGCATTCTCCCATCCTGCCCTTCTTCTCTCTGCGCTTTCGGTACGATAAGACCTTAGCTATTACACTTCCCTCTATCAAACTTTCATAGAAAAAACACCTGCTTTTCCTTCTCACCACTAATCTTTTTTTGTGTGGACTCTTCATCGCGAGCTTCATTGCACCTACTGGAATAACTGGACTCTGGATTTTTCTCATCTCAAAAGCGCGCGGCTTGGGGTTATTACTACATGCGGCGTGCGGTGCGCGACGGATTCATGAAATTATTGGAGCGTGTTTTCTTTCCTGGCACAAAACAGCAGACCGTATAATCTTTTCTGCCACAGTACACATACAGAAGACTTTTTTTAAAAAAAAAAAAAAAAAAAAAAAAAAAAAAAAAAAAAAACAAACAAACGGTTAGGTAGGTAGTAGGTACCTACCTAAATTAAAAGTCCCCAAATGCAATGTGGAGAATTACGGCCTTGTCAAATTTGTTTAAATCGAACTTCAATTCCTCTATTTTGGGTAGGTATTTTTTTGCAAATGGAATCATGAAATTTTTGACATGACCTGGACTCGAATTACGGACCTCCAGATCTGAAATGCAGTGCGCTTACCACTACACCAATGAGGTCGGCAAAGGAAAATTAAAGAAGAAAAAATAAAGGCATTGTTAGAAATCTCAGGAAATCTGGGAACTTTCATAACGTTCGCATACAAAATAGAGAATAGAAAGTAGAGAGTATAAAAGTAGAGCATAGCTGAACAATTCAGCTTAGGAAAAATTCCTTTTGTATTTTATTTAAATAAATAAAGGAAATAACAATAAAATTAATAATACAATAAACAATAATATCCTTTCTTATCTAAATATTATGTTCATATAATTGGATAGCTTTTCCGCATTGAAATTTAAATAAATACATAAGTACGAACTTGAAATAATACTGAAATTCCAGCTTGAAATAATACCTACAGTAACTTCGCAACATTGCGCAACATTTAGCAACAATGTAAACACGGAAATTCCAGTAAACATCGCTGCTTCATTCCTCACATCATGAGTACAGGTATTTAATGTGATTGGGGATGTTTATTTTCCATTCATAAAATATAATGATTGGAAAAACATAATAAGTTTACATCTCCAAGGCTGTATTTATTTTTCATCTAAATATACGTACCTACCTACGAGTACGTTTTGAGTTTGATTTCTACGCAGTATTGTGGATTATTTTCATATTTTGAACGACAAAACGACATTAGAAGAAATTTCAATAAATGAAATAATAACAATATTATTAATAATACAATAAACAATAATATCCTTTCTTATCTAAATATTATGTTCATATAATTGGATAGCTTTTCCGAATTGAAATTTAAATAAATACATAAGTACGAACTTGAAATACCTAATAGTGAAATTCCAGCTTGAAATAATACAGTAACTTTGCAACATTGCGCAACATTTAGCAACAATGTAAACATGGAAATTCCAGTAAACATCGCTGCTTCATTCCTCACATCATGAGTGCAGGTATTTAATTTGATTGGGAATGTTTATTTTCCATTCATAAATATAGGTAATGATTGGAAAAACATAATAATTTTACATCTCCAAGGCTGTATTTATTTTTCATCCAAATATATGTACGAGTACGTTTTGAGTTTGATTTCTACGCAGTATTGTGGATTATTTTCATATTTTGAACGACAAAACGACATTAGAAGAAATTTTGTCATAGATATTGTACGACAAAAAATGATATTAGCAGAAGATGGAAGGTCACCTACAAAATTCATTCAGAAAGTTCTGGATGACAAGGCTATCCTATCCGGTTTATAAACTGGAGAATCTTGAGATGGATGAAGCTTTACGGTGCCGGTGCCAATATCACAAGTGGTACGATTTAGATGTATTGCACATTGCATAGTCCTAAAATTTCAGGCGTTCATACAATTTTTCCATTATTTTGATCTACTGCTAACTGGAAACTGGAAGTTTATGATGGTGTGTTGGTAACCATTTCCTCATGTAAAATTTTTCGACCAAAAATCGGCCGCCGTAGGCGGCTCAGGCTCGGGACTTAGAAAAATTTTAAAAAAAAAAATTTTTTTTTTTCAAATACGTATTCCGCAAATGTAATAGAAAGTCGTGTGATGTTCACACCAGATTTTT
>NW_007378034.1:132918-168666 GCF_000475195.1 Diaphorina citri | reverse complement strand
GAGAGAAGTTTTGCCTACGAATGTAGTCTGTCCGGAGATACGAATATCTTTGTCTGGCTGTGGAAAGAGAAGATAAAGACACCTGGATCTTTAGAGAGTTTTTTAAACCATCTACCCATGTACGAGTAGGTAGGTATGACTTTTAAGTTTTAAATTTCGAGACCTTTTTGCATATCTCTCTCTCTCTCCCTCAAGGCTAGCCATTGTTTGAGTTAAGCAAATAATATTTTCACTGTAGGCACCTACATAGGTACCTTAGCTTTGTAAGATGTAAAGGTGACATCATCCACTAGTACTGTTACTATGACATATGGCGTGGGTAGATCCTCAGGTAGGTTGGGTATTTTGAGATGCTTCAGTGATATATAAACTGGAAAAAGAGAAAAGTCATGGTTAAATAATTTCATTAATTTTTATTATGACATGGTCCAGCTATGAAAAAGGGAGCAAAAAATCTTGGACCCATCATCCATAAACTCTGGGGAGCACTTTATTTTGTTACACTCAGTAGTTCCAAAACATACCTACTTATCCTATGTCTCCATTGAATTTAGAGGCAGAGTAAAATGGAGAGTTAATTTTGCAGAATGCGAGCATGTGGAGGATATACTGATTTAAAATTAATTCACCCCCAAACTCACCAGCAAACAAATCCATAATCTCCATGAACCGACCCAAGCGTACAAACCCTTGAACTGTCACCATCTTGTCTCGCAGATCCAAATCATTAGCCAGTGGAATAATAGCTGCCTCAAAACTATCCTGCATTGAGCGGACAGGGAGCTCATCCTGACTCTTGGGTAAATATTTGAGCAGATGATCCCGCTGTAGTCTACAAGAAACGTTAATTCTCACATCACGGGAATCCTATGTCTCTAGATCCTGACGATAGCACATTGCTCTCAAGAGCCTGAAGTGTGAAGGACGCCCTCAAATCTTCCGCAGCAGTGTTATACTTCAAATGTTTTTCTTGAGCATGCCTCTTAGCGATTGTATTCCAAGTATGAGAATGAGATGTAGATACTTCATATATCTGAGCTTTCAGTAAACCTCATGCATCACATTCACTGCTTGTTTCAGTGATTCTAGTTCCCTACTGATCTTAGCTCAGTGTTTATAAGTGTTGGACACTTAGAATAAAGTGTTTACTTACATCAAATCCCTTCAGTCTGGCTACATCCATCATATCATCCGCATTCTTAGGCACCTCATGCATCACATTCACTGCTTGTTTCAGCGATTCTAGTTCCCTACTGATCTTGGCTCAGTGTTTATAAGTGTTGGACACTTAGATTAAAGTGTTTACTTACATCAAATCCCTTCAGTCTGGCTACATCCATCATATCATCGGCATTCTTAGGCACCTCATGCATCACATTCACTGCTTGTTTCAATGATTCTAGTTCCCTACTGATCTTAGCTCAGTGTTTATAAGTGTTGGACATTTAGATTAAAGTGTTTACTTACATCAAATCCCTTCAGTCTGGCTACATCCATCATATCATCCGCATTCTTAGGCACCTCATGCATCACATTCACTGCTTGTTTCAATGATTCTAGTTCCCTACTGATCTTAGCTCAGTGTTTATAAGTGTTGGACAGTTAGATTAAAGTCTTTACTTACATCAAATCCCTTCAGTCTGGCTACATCCATCATATCATCCGCATTCTTAGGCACCTCATGCATCACATTCACTGCTTGTTTCAATGATTCTAGTTCCCTACTGATCTTAGCTCAGTGTTTATAAGTGTTGGACACTTAGATTAAAGTGTTTACTTACATCAAATCCCTTCAGTCTGGCTACATCCATCATATCATCCGCATTCTTAGGCACCTCATGCATCACATTCACTGCTTGTTTCAATGATTCTAGTTCCCTACTGATCTTAGCTCAGTGTTTATAAGTGTTGGACACTTAGATTAAAGTGTTTACTTACATCAAATCCCTTCAGTCTGGCTACATCCATCATATCATCCGCATTCTTAGGCACCTCATGCATCACATTCACTGCTTGTTTCAATGATTCTAGTTCCCTACTGATCTTAGCTCAGTGTTTATAAGTGTTGGACACTTAGATTAAAGTGTTTACTTACATCAAATCCCTTCAGTCTGGCTACATCCATCATATCATCCGCATTCTTAGGCACCTCATGCATCACATTCACTGCTTGTTTCAATGATTCTAGTTCCCTACTGATCTTAGCTCAGTGTTTATAAGTGTTGGACATATAGGACATCCAGTAGGAGGTTGTATTTGGTGATCCGTTGAACTGGTTTGATGAGGAGATCGGTTCAGCTGTAGCTTTGTGGCCGAAGCTTGATCCGAATATTCCTGCGAAAATGGGAGAAAAAGTGTGTTTAATTAACGTAAAGAATTCCAAATTTTTTTAAACTCTACAAAAAAAAAAAAATAAATTAAAATAATAATAATCGTATTTCGACTACAAAAATGTTCGAATGAGAGCCTAGTTAGTCTGGAGGGTAGCTTGTAAGCGCTGCGGTCGAAGGTTCATTCCCACCCCTGGGGTGGATTTTATCGCGTAAACAGATAAAGTTCGTTCTAGGAACGGCTGGCTGTCTCCTATCCTGGTGCTCGTTCCTTCTCTTCTTCGCCTGTTCGGTCTATAATACAGTAACCTCAGCAGTTACAAGTATTATAGCAGCTCTACTCATATCACCTTAACAAACTGCTACAGATACTCTATTCAAATTTTATATCTCTCTCGGCATAGATCTGATCCTCGTATGAATCTCTCGTAAGCTCTGTATCAAACTTATTGAGTTAGCTTCGACCCACCGCATCGTTTCTCGGGATAGAATTCCGTAGAAGTAGCGAAACTTATTGAGTACTGACCCACCCGTTTCGGTGTTCTTTCTTACCTCGAAATAGTTGTCAATGTGTTCGGATACAATGTGTTCAGATACGGGTTTGTTCTGACAGTACACCACATACATGGATAGCTTTCTCTCATATCGTTTGAACAGGGGACCAATCTCTTCAGGATGTTCTATGCACCTCTCTAGGGCTTTCAGGAAAATACTGCGGGGAGAAAAGGAGAGAGAGATGAGTTAGTTGAATCAAGATTTGAAGGCACGCCCAGTGGTAACGAGGTTGCTTGCCATGTGGAAGGTGCCGGTTTCGATCAAACCATCGTCAAAGAAAATTGCACTATTTCGATGGCCAATTTTTAAACAGGTTACTTTCTGGTGTTCTCGTGTTGACCCATCACCTAAATGGGAAGTATTGTGTCTCATATCGCCCATCTGATGAGAGGCATAGGTACTACGGATTACGGAACGGGGATGCTACGACACAGAAATAAAAACGGCGGTGAAACACTCCATCTGGACAATCGGGTGCCTTTTCCTGACCCACATTAAAAAAGAGAGCAAGATTTTTCTTTGAATAACCAAACGTTAAAACCCTGTGAATCAAGAACAAGTTAATCGAACTGGTAGCTATTCTAATAATAGAATCAAAGACTCACTCTCTATGCCATTCATAGATGGCTTCTATATTGCCAAACACCATCTTGTGCTTGCCACAGCTGAGATCTTCAGGCATTGGGATGGTACTGTTGGGATCTCGCATCTCGCCTAGATACCCTTCCACTACCAGCGCCAAGTCTCGTACATAGTCCCGCTCTGTTTCCACGAGCTCGGTGATTATGTGACCTGCGGAGTGAAAGGGAATGAAATTAAAGGGGTTTGAAGACGAAAATTGTGTTTGGACTTTTTGAGGAAAACAGCCTTATCATTATATTTTTCATTTATTTACCGCGGGTTCGATTCCCGCCCGGGGCGGATTTTACCCTGATGGGATAATGTTCGTTCTCGGAACGGCTGGCTTTCTCCTATCCTGTCTTTCTTCTCTCTTCGATTTCGGAACGATAAGACCATAGCAGTTACAGTTCCCTCTGTCAAACCTCTTTAAAAAAAATGATTTATTTATTAGAAAAATGACCTCATATTCAATTTCTAGCATTTGAAACCACTTTATTATTAATATTGTAACGTTAGCTAGAAGGGCACAGGACTGTAAGAGATGCCCGATTTCGGGGAATTTTCTTCGAGCAAAGGGTCTTGATTTAGGTTAAAATGATTTATTTATTAGAAAAATGACCTCATATTCAATTTCTAGCATTTGAAACCACTTTATTATTAATATTGTAACGTTAGCTAGGGGGAGAAGAGCACAGGACTGTAAGGGATGCCCGATTTTGGCGAATTTTCTTCGAGCAAAGGGTCTTGCTATAGGTTGAACTTGACTTGTAATAGAGGGGTACAGGAGAGGTCTTGGTAGATTGTCAGATTAGAACTAAAAGTTGGGCGTGCTCGTTCTCAGAACGGCTAGCTTTCTCCTATCTCTCTTCGATTTCGGGACGATAAGACCATAGCAGTTACAGTTCCCTCTATCAAACTCTCTTCACAAATGGGTTTGTGTTTCTGCTAATTTTAATTTTTTTCACCCCCCCCCTCTCTTGTTTTTGCGGCCCGCCAACTCTCTACCTTGGTCTCTTGCGGCCCTCGGGTGCCCTAAGGTTGGACAACCCTGGTCTAAACGTAGCCCAATTTACTATTATTGCATTAGACCAAAACTACTGAACAAAATCGAATCCAGGGCTTTTTAACGGGTTTTCCTTACAAAGAATTTCCCTTTTTTTCTGACCTTTTTTTACCACTGTGAAAAGTCTCTTATTTACCTAATGTTCAGCTCTGATGTAGGTATTGTTCTAATGCTGTTGCACTTATGTACCTATTATATTGTGTTATGTGTCTACTATGTAGGTATAGGTATCATTATATTGCACCTATGTAGGTATATTATTATGTTAAGTCCAGGGAGACCAAGAGTGCGTGTAATGTCACTCACAAGAGTATTATAGGATACAATAATATATAGTCTGTCCGTTTTAGCTTGAGAATTATCGAGTCATGAAAAGCAACGTTGCTCGAGGTTGGTATTCGGATGGGTTATCATCTAAGTCTAAGCAATCGCCTATTGCTCAGGCTTTTCCCGACCTCACTTAGGCTGGGTGAGGAGGGGCTATCTTATCACCGAATGAAGGGTAAAACCCCCGTCACTTATCAGTTATTCAGTTATATTAGGTAAAGTCAGTGACGTCTGACTATAATACAGTCAAGCCTGTCTAATTGGGAAACCTGGATAAACAGGACAACATCGTGGCCCCTTCATTTGTAATTGGGAAGTCTGGATAAATGGGAAAAAATTGCCGGAGCCTTGGATTTCCAATTATACAGGTTCGATTCGAATGTAAGTTTACGGAAAAATTGATAACGCCAGAAGATTTTTTTTTAGTACAATCTCCCCTCGATGACATTTAGTTACAATGGTATATAACACAATTTGTTTGGTTTGCAGGTTCTTAAGCTGTGTCCACACCTAGTCGACTTCGTCGATCGACGTCGACTGAAACCGTACACTGCCTTGACAACATAAATTCACCTCGTCGATCGACGGGGTCGACTATGTGTGAACACAGCTTTACTGTTTGGACCTCGTCACAAAAACTCTCAAGCTAAAGGGGACAGAGTGTAATGCTGTACAGGACATAGGTTACTAATATGTATAACATGTGGCCTGTAGCGTGCCGTGCCGCATGATACATTGACGTGATCCTAAGCATTAATACAAGTGTAGGCAGATGAAACCCATGTCCTATATGTCCCTAACATGAGCTTCTTGAGTCCTTTCGTAGAAGAGGTATTCATGACTGGTGACGAGTTGGACAAAATAAGGTTTGAATATTAATGATTTTCATGTACCGAGAAGTTGTTCTTCTGTGTATGCAGAGATTGCAGAGTCATCCCTAATCTCAACCTTAGCTCTGTACAACCACCACTCCTAGCATTTAGATTTAGCTACCTTATATCCAAGCTTTTAAAGGAACAATGCAAATTAGTATTAAACATACTTAGAATAAAATAAAGTAAGACCGACCACGTAACTGCAGAAATGTATTTCTGAGTGTAGTGGGTCTTAAAAAACCATTTTATCTTTTAGGAGACTCTTTTTACCATTTTCCAGTAACCTTCATAAGTAGATAAATTCCTCTGGAAATTGGCATTGAAATCTACCGACCTGCTACTTGTGTTTTTGACAAGACAAGTTGATATTCAATCTGGGCTTGTCGATTTCAATCATGCCTCAATTTCTCGTTTATTTCCCTCCGCTTTCAAGTGATTTTGTTGCACTTTCTACTGTCAATTTATTTCACTCTTCCTCTCTTCTTCTTTCTCCTTCTCTAATCTAGTCTAACGTAACGTTTTCATACATCCTGACAGGCTCTCCCTTAAGGATTGCTGTATGTTTCCGACCCTTCTAAGATAAACGTGGAGGTAATACTTTCTAGTTTGTATATATTTATCTCACGAGAAAAGAAAAGATGAAGTTGCAATTGCATTTAAAAGAACGCCTGGAAAAAAGGTTTGTTTGGGGATGTATAGGTAAGAGGAAATGGGTGGTAGGCCTGGTAGGCATTGAGGGTTTAGGAAAATTATTGGATTCCTTGCTAATTTTCCCTGTATAATTGCTGTTTTTTGGCAGCATCTTGGAAAAAAAATGCACTTAATCTTGAAAAGGCCTTCCTTCCTAGCGAGGAAAATGTTTTTTTTCCGCTTCCTGGAATTATCAAATGAGGACCACCTTTCCCTGTTCCTCAGATCTCGGATCTCATTAACGGTAGCACTAAAGAGGCTGTCAATGACTATGACGATAGTTTATTGTCATCACACTGCATGTCATTCTAACTGCATTGGTTACGCACATACACACACACATGCAATATTCTCAATAATCAATGTACGTAGTATTGCGATAGTGACCATAGTATGACCTCATTGGAGTGCGGACATGACATTTTGAACCTAGCGGAAAATGTCAGTACCCAAGTAGGTAGATAAGTACCTACGTGTGTAGGTAGATAAGTATGTATGTGTGTGACTCATTATTTCGCAGTGAAAGTGTATTACGTGTGATTCTTGGGGAGGGAGATTGGCTGAAAAAAAATTGGCATGAAAATCCTGGAATTGATCAAAACTTTTTTTTAGAGATTTAATAGAGGGAACTGTAACTGTCAACGAGGTCATGCAAACCACGGGTCTACGGGAGGCATATTGGGAAGACAGGGCCATTTGGCAGAGGAAGCTTGTCGAGGGAATGGATCAACTTCGGTCTGAGATGCCACGGCAGTAAGTAAGTAATAATGGAGGTTTTATCGTGCGGGAATCGGAGAAAGACGGACAACAGGATAGGAGAAAGCCAACTGCTCCGAGAACGAACCTTATGGATAAAGTTCGCGGGTGGGAGTCCAACCCATAACGCAAGTATTGAGGGGAGAAATGAGAGAAGAAACTTGTGTCCTGATGTTAATAAAGGTTAGATATATCTACCTAATTAATTACCGTGTTATAGGTAATTCTTGAAAACTTGGAAAAACTTCATTTGCTATCATTATCACATTAGGTTTTCCCCAGCCCCACTTAGGCTGGACAAGGTTAACCTCTCGCCTATTGTAGGGTAAAACCCTTGACACTATAAACGTTCACAAGTATACATTGATGTTAAATCCGTATCAAACGATCACATCATAATTAAAAAGGAATTTTAATTGTGTTGTTCCCCGCTTAATACACTACGCTAAATTTTGACTTGACTTGGACTTGAACCACAAACCTCCAGATCCGAAGTCCACCGCGCTAACCACTACACCACTGAGGTCGGTTTCATAATTATTATCTACATTGGAATAAAACAAGGGGACAGTTTAGATTACGAAACAACAAATACTATTGTGTCAATAAAATGTAATACTTAAAACAAAAATAGTTGCTAGAGGTAACAATAAAGTCCTATCTTTTTTAAATGCAAAGCACCCTATTAGAATATTATGTAAGTACCAAAAATGAGTAGGAGTTCATTTAACCCGTCAATAAAATAAACTTGGTGGTTAAAAAATAACCTACACAATATCTAGGCAAGAAACAATAAATTAATAAATATGAGCAATATAAGATACTGCTAAACTAAACTAAAAGAGTCAATGCTTGTAGCTAAAATTAAAATTACATATTGTTCGAACTTGGCTAGAAATGTCATCTCATCACAATGGCTGAAATGAATATGTAAAACAATTAAAATATAATACATCAGATGCTATTGGAGGAACTATTGATGACTCTTCAGTCAACCTCTTTGAACTTGAACTTAAAATACCCAATAATAATAATACTCTAGAGTGGAAGGCAACCACTAGGCGAGGTTAACGCCTTAAGCGTTCTCTACCACCTAACCCTTAGAGCTCCATTATTATGTGGTCAAATTCTCAAATAAATGAGGATAAAATTCCATCCCTCGGCTGGGATCGAACCCACGCCCTCCTGATTACCAGGCGAGCGTCTTGACCACTACACCACCGAGGCAGGTATGAACGAATGAAATTAAAGCATGTATGAACTTTTTGATGATTTTTTCTTTTTTTTACTTTCTTTTTACTTATATATACTTAAGTGCCCCAAAGAAGCAAAAGCAAGTGCATAGGAACACAGATGACAGTCTAGACTCTAGAGTCTACTAGTCTGTCCAAATAAATGTAATAATAAATTCTAGTAAAATAAACGTGAATTTCTAAACGTAAAGAGAAAAGTATAATGAAAAATAGTACAACGAACACAAAAATAAACGAAAAGGAACTAATTCGGAGTTCAGAAAAGAATAAACAAACAATACTTGATCGAAACATGAGAAAGTATAGGAATTTGAAGAAGAAACAACCTAGGTAGGTAATACCTATTGAACACAAAAAGACGGATCATAAATGCTACCATGTCCGCCATTTTGTTATTTACTGTCACTCATTGATAAGTCTCATCGCTCGATCATATCTTCGCTTTCCGTCAATATACATCATGGCTTCTGCAAAAAAAGCCGAAGAAAAAAAAAAGGTGATTGAGAATTTTGGAATAATAACCACGCATCACGTTGCTTAACCTAAGTGATCCACGGGAAACTGGGGCATTTAACCTGAACGTAACTGCAGGCTAATAATTTTACTATTTTTATTTTATAAGTTTCCATTTATTGGTTTTTCAGAACAACTCTCTCATCAAATAAATTGTTAACAAATGGTATACCCATCCGTGAAAGCCGGAGCTTGTGCCACGGATGGGGAGTTCATTAAATGTGCTTAATAAACAAATAGATACTTTCTATGTGCTTAATTATAAATTTATAACGCTCTACCTAGCAGATCAGGGTCCTATTGTCCTGTAGCATGAAGGCTCTTTGTAAATTTGCACTCTAACTATTCATAGCCAAGACCACTTCGTTAAAGGTAAACATAAAGATTTAGCAAGCTGATGAGGTGATATTTAAACTTCGGATAAATAGATTCAACCAATGAGAAATCGGTTTAACTACTAAGTTTGATCCGTGGCAATCCCTATTCTGAGTGTGTTCTACAGTTCATTACACTACTAGTAGTTACTCAGGTAACCAGCGTAGCCGAGTGGGTCACCGGGTTCAATTCCCAGCAGAGTCGAAGATTTTTCGGATCTGGGATTGAGATATGGGGTTCAAAAATTGTGGAGAGGTTTTCAGTTTCACAAACAGATTATTATATGAATTTATGATTTATATTGACTCGTACTTACCATGATAGGAGCGGGGTATGACTTTCTCCACATCTTCCAAAGACTCCAGGGTATAATGGAAGCTATTTGTCTCTGTGGTAGTTTTGGTAGGAGGATGATAGACGTCCGCATTGACACAGACCTGCATGAATGTTTTCTCTGTGTACACCACCTGGGACAACAGAGGAAAATAGTTTGACTAGTAAAACTTGGGAAAATAAAAAAAAAGGAGGAATACAAACCTTTTTTCCCTATTCCTTCCTTTCCAGGGAATACCTTTTTTTTACGAGTCTGATTGAAGAAGGTGCTTCAATTGACGTCCACAGTTCACTCTACTAGACAGGCAAATTCTGAACACCAGCGAAAACTACGACTTCTCTAGATTTCTCTATTTTTTCTGAAACTCATGTTGAAAATTGGATCGAAAATCAGACGAGTTTCAGAGTGCCATCATGTAGGTACTTACAAATGTTGAAACCAAATGCAAAACTACTATCACTCACCTCTGATGACATACGGAGTAATGATCCCACTTCAACTGGTTGTTTGAAGCTCACATCATTGATATGCCACAGCTTCGGTTTCTGCTTGCTGAAATATTACAATAGAAAGCAGATATTGTGGTTAGAAGAAATACCAAAATTTACCTAAATGAAATCGAATCAGACTTATATGTATCAGCAAAGCTTTTAAAAATAATAAAAATTCACCTCGAAATGACACTATTGAATTACATGTCGCTCTTGGCACTCGAACCCCAACCCTGCCAAATTATAAGCCCAAAATTCTACTCCTGAGGCAATTAAAAAAAAAAAAAAAAAAAAAACCACTCCTCTATCATTATTTCTGGGACAACGGAAATCTTGACGTCTATTTTGGATGTCGAAATAATATTGTCTTACCTATGCATGTAAGCACATAGCCACGCAAGTTCCAATGCCTGCCTCATGAGAAATCCACCGAATATTTTGTTGTGCAGATTTCTTTCCTGAAACCAAGGTAAAAAAAAGTTAGTCCAAGCTAATAGTGTTTATTACTCAATAACTAATAGACAATGACGATATATATCACTATCTAAAAAAAAAAAAAAACGAAAAATGCCGGCAAAAAAAAAAAAAAAAAAAAAAAAAGGAAGCTGGAATACCTGGGCCACATTCTCCGTAGGGCAAAATATGAACTGCTACAACTGGTTTTGAAAGGGAAGATAGAGGGGGAAAGGAGCAGAGGCAGAAGAAGGAAGTCGTGGATGGGCAACGGGTCACAAGAGACATTATGATTTCCATATTAAAAACAAAAAAAAAAAAAAAAAAAAAAAAAAAAAAAAAAAAAAAAACGTATTAGGAAAAGGAAGCTGGAATATCTGGGCCACATTATCCGTGGGACAAAATATGCTACAACTGTTTTGGAAGGGAAGATAGAGGAGCAAAGGAATAGAGGCAGAAGAAGGAAGTCGTGGATGAGCAACTTGAGAGAATGGTACGAGTGTTCTAACCAAGATCCGGATCGCAAGAGACAAAAAGGAAGTTGCCATTATGACTTCCAACCTCCGATAGGAATGGGACCTCAAGAAGAAGAATAGTGGAGCGTTAGCGCTGTAGACTTTGGTTCTGGAGGTTCTTGGTTCAATTCCAAGTCATAAAAATTATTGAGGTGTGGAGAGCATTTCCAACAAGCATTGTATGCTTAACACAATGAATATTTTTTTAGGTATTTATTTCTTACCTCGGGATGAAGATGGATGACAGAATGTTGTTTAGTGCCCTCCATCCACACATGATGTGGTGGTAATATGCGTCTGCCTAGTAGGGGATTGCTCTTGTCTATGGTGTCGAGAAATACTTTGTGGATCATTTGTTGTTCGGCTACTGAGGGAGGATGGACTAGGAGGGACTCACTGGATTCTTTTTTCCTCACGGTGGTACGCTCTGAGGGGAATCAGTGCGAGAGAAAAATTGAAGTGATGGTTTATAATTTCAAAATATCTATTTCCCTACATAATATATGTCTTATCCGTCTACCTCGCCTTTTCTTTCCTTTTTATTTTGCATTACTTCAAGGTAGATTCTAAAATTTCTTTTACGAACATGCCTATCCGCAAACGGAAAAGTTTGTTCAGAAAATTTTTGTACTGGCCAGGATTCGAACTCAGAGTCAGTGCTCTTAACCACTCAGCCAAAGAGGGTGGGCTATACATACTTCACATTACCTCACCTTAGGTGACATGACGCGACGGTGAAAATACAGACTACATGGCCCGCAAACTTACCTAAACCTGAGTTAAAGATCTGTTTCTCTCGTTCATCTCCTGGCTCTATCTTATTAACAAACGCACTGGCAGTATTATTCGAGTTACGTGCTACCATTACAAATACAGCTTTGGTTATCCTCTCCCAAGCGCCATCACTTAGCTGTTCCAACCAGACGGAGATCTCGAGAGAAGTTTTGCCTACGAATGTAGTCTGTCCGGAGATACGAATATCTTTGTCTGGCTGTGGAAAGAGAAGATAAAGGCACCTGGATAGAGGTTTCTTTAGAGAGTTTTTTAAACCATCTACCCATGTACGAGTAGGTATGACTTTTAAAGTTTTAAATTTCGAGACCTTTTTACATCTATCTCTCTCCCTCTCTCCCTCAAGGCTAGCCATTGTTTGAGTTAAGCAAATAATATTTTCACTGTGGGCACCTAAGTACATACCTTAGCTTTGTAAGATGTAAAGGTGACATCATCCACTAGTACTAAAAAAAAAAAAAAGGCGGGAAAAAAAAAAAAAAAAAAAAAAAAAAAGGAAGCTGGAATACCTGGGCCACATTCTCCGTAGGGCAAAATATGAACTGCTACAACTGGTTTTGAAAGGGAAGATAGAGGGGGAAAGGAGCAGAGGCAGAAGAAGGAAGTCGTGGATGGGCAACGGGTCACAAGAGACATTATGATTTCCAACCTCCGATAGGAGTGGGACCACAAGAAGAAGAATATTAGTGGAGGGTTAGCGCTGTGGACTTCGGATCTGGAGGTTCTTGGTTCTATTCCAAGTCAAGTCATCGAGGTGTGGAGAGCATTTCCAACAAGCATTTAAGTATGTTCAACACAATGAATATTATTATTTATTTTTTTTAGGTAGGTATTATTAGTACGCTTAACGCAATGAATATTTTTTAGGTATTTATTTCTTACCTCGGGGTGAAGATGGATGACAGAATGTTGTTTAGTGCCCTCCATCCACACATGATGTGGTGGTAATATGCGTCTGCCTAGTAGGGGATTGCTCTTGTCTATGGTGTCGAGAAATACTTTGTGGATCATTTGTTGTTCGGCTACTGAGGGAGGATGGACTAGGAGGGACTCACTGGATTCTTTTTTCCTCACGGTGGTACGCTCTGAGGGGAATCAGTGCGAGAGAAAAATTCAAGTGGTGGTTTAAAATTTCAAAATATCTATTTCCCTACATGATATATGTCTTATCCTTCTACCTCGCCTTTTCTTTTTATTTTGCATTACTTCAAGGTAGATTCTAAAATTTCTTTTTCGAACATGCCTATCCACGAACGGAAAAGTTTGATCAGAAAATTTTTGTACTGACCAGGATTCGAACTCAGAGTCAGTGCTCTTAACCACTCAGCCAAAGAGGGTGGGCTATACATACTTTGCATTACCTCACCTTAGGTGACACGACGCGATGGTGAAAATACAGACTACATGGCCCGCAAACTTACCTAAACCTGAGTTAAAGATCTGTTTCTCTCGTTCATCTCCTGGCTCTATCTTATTAACAAACGCACTGGCAGTATTATTCGAGTTACGTGCTACCATTACAAATACAGCTTTGGTTATCCTCTCCCAAGCGCCATCACTTAGCTGTTCCAACCAGACGGAGATCTCGAGAGAAGTTTTGCCTACGAATGTAGTCTGTCCGGAGATACGAATATCTTTGTCTGGCTGTGGAAAGAGAAGATAAAGGCACCTGGATAGAGGTTTCTTTAGAGAGTTTTTTAAACCATCTACCCATGTACGAGTAGGTATGACTTTTAAAGTTTTAAATTTCGAGACCTTTTTACATCTATCTCTCTCCCTCTCTCCCTCAAGGCTAGCCATTGTTTGAGTTAAGCAAATAATATTTTCACTGTGGGCACCTAAGTACATACCTTAGCTTTGTAAGATGTAAAGGTGACATCATCCACTAGTACTGTTACTATGACATATGGCGTGGGTAGATCCTCAGGTAGGTTGGGTATTTTGAGATGCTTCAGTGATATATAAACTGGAAAAAGAGAAAAGTCATGGTTAAATAATTTCATTAATTTTTATTATGACATGGTCCAGCTATGAAAAAGGGAGCAAAAAATCTGGGACCCATCATTCATAAACTCTGGGGATGTTATTTTGTTACACCCAGTAGTTCCAAAATATACCTACTTATCCTATGTCTCCATTGAATTTAGAGGCACAGTAAAATGGAGAGTTAATTTTGCAGAATGCAGAGCATGTGGAGGAAATACTGATTTAAAATTAATCCACTCCAACTCACCAGCAAACAAATCCATAATCTCCATGAACCGACCCAGGCGTACAAACCCTTGAACTGTCACCATCTTGTCTCGCAGATCCAAATCATTAGCCAGCGGAATAATAGCCGCCTCAAAACTATCCTGCATTGAGCGGACAGGGAGCTCATCCTGACTCTTGGGTAAATATTTGAGCAGATGATCCCGCTTGACTAGTTGAATGTTCTTTGGGTCGTAGCATACACTGGCACCCATGATCTTCACAATACGGCTCCTTACTGGAAGAGAAGAGAGGAAGTAACTTCTTATAGTAAAATAGGAAATGTAAAAATCTAAAATCTAATCTACTAGTGAACCTAGGTAGGTACCTATGTTTTAAATACATTTTTGAACCTATTTCCAAGTCTTCATTCAGTGGATAAAGTGACTTTCTTTCAGTCTCATTCTGGCAGAAGAGCAGGGACATTCTATTCTTCGCTTAAACTTGAGAGTGTGATAAAGTAAGGAATTTGATTTCTGGGTGTAAAATATGACTTGGTGGTATACCTAGACAAGGAATTAACCTACAATACAACTTACTTTCATGTATTGTAGGCAAGGGTTCATTGTCAGCAACAGCCTGGGTACTGCTCATTCTTGATAAGCTGGAACATAGAACATAATAGAAAATAAAAATAAAATACTTTTTTTTTAAATAATAATACTAGAAGACTTTGGCTATCTTGTCTGTAAAAATTCTCTTGAATCTGGGTTCTTGAAATATAGGTAACTTGTGTGTCATCTGGGTTCTATCAATCGGCACAAAAACACAAACTTACCATAGCTTGAAAGATCTTCTGGAATGATTCAGTCCAGTTTGTTGGAGAGATCTTGCCACAAATTTGCAACTTATGAACGACATGCTTGTATTTTTTGACAACTTCTAAGCTATGTACTTAATTGGATCCTTGGGAAGTTATTGGTATGGAACTGATCTGAAAACAAAGAAGTTAATAGATTGTAATGTTGAACATTGTCAGATGTGTACCTAGAGTGGGTGAATTGCAGGGACTGATCTGAAAACAAAGAAGTTAATAGATTGTAATGTTGAACATTGTCAGATGTGTACCTAGAGTGGGTGAATTGCAGGGAAAAAAAAAAAAAAAAATCTATTCTTTTCAGTAAGACTAGATATTTGGTATTTAGAAGTCTTGTGCTCTTGAAGGCTTTTTAAGAAGTCACAGAGTGAGTTGGGCTTGCTTTAGGACCTGTAACTATTTTCTACTTTCTTTTTGTTCTCCTAATCATACAGACTTGAGTTTGAATTATGTTTCTTACCTGACAAAGTGACATCTCACTGATTCACACTTGATAATGGACCAGGGAAGGCTTTTTAAGAAGTCACAGAGTGAGTTGGGCTTGCTTTAGGACCTGTAACTATTTTCTACTTTCTTTTTGTTCTCCTAATCATATAGACTTGAGTTTGAATTATGTTTCTTACCTGACAAATTGACATCTCACTGATTCACACTTGATAATGGACCAGCAACATTATTGAATGTCTAGGACACTTTTGCAATGTCCAAACACCTGTCCACCTGACGAGACCTTGACCATTCTAGTCACGGGTTAGAAACAATCTTAATTTCTAATCACTCAAACCTGAACTGATAAACTGACTCAACCACAACTGATTAGCAGTGATTAGTGATAATCAGATTCTGAATTTCCTTGGTTAATTATTGTAGAGTGAACAATAAGTATGATTTTTCTTAAGATCCGTGCCCTATATCACCAAAGTATGGAAAAGTATTTATGTACAATTCCATATTACGATATAATTCGTCCAGATTCAAAATTCTGCTTTTCCATTGGCTATTACACTTGTAAGATACTTTTCCATACTTGGATGATATTTTGTACTGATCGTATAAAAACGTAACATGAGTACCAGACTTTACACTTGTATGATAATTACCTGAGTATAACATCTCCTGCAGTGGTAGTCTCATCGTAACTATAATTATTGTAGAGTGAACAATAAGTATGATTTTTCTTAAGATCCGTGCCCTATATCACCAAAGTATGGAAAAGTATTTACAATTCCATATTACGATATAATTCATTCGTCCAGATTCAAAATTCTGCTTTTCCATTGGCTATTACACTTGTAAGATACTTTTCCATACTTTGGTGATATCTTGTACTGATCGTATAAAACCGTAACATGAGTACCAGACTTTACACTTGTATGATAATTACCTGAGTATAACATCTCCTGCAGTGGTAGTCTCAGCTATACCCAAAGGAAACATATCCACATGGAATTGTCTAGCGCTCACTCGTATAACGCCATCTTGGTAGTCCACCTCGTTGTGTATCTTGCGAGAAATGGAAACTACAGGCTCCCTACAGCCTCGGGCCCATAGCTTCTTCATCTGGAAGTGAAATCAAATGGAGGTTAAATGGGGACGGAAAGAAATGGAGGTTAAATGGGGGACGAAAAGAAATGGAGCTTAAATGGGAGACGAAAAGAAATGAAGGTTACATAGGGACGTAAAGGAATGGAGATTAAAAAGGGGACGAAAAGAGCTGGATGTTAAATGGGGACGAAAAGGATTGGAGGTTAAACCAAATGGAGGTTAAATTGAGACGAAAATAACTGGAAGTTAAACCAAAATGGAGGTTAAATGGAGACGAAAATAATTGGAGGGTAAACCAAATGGTGTTTAGTTAAATGTGGACGAAAAAAATTGGAGGTTAAAAATGGAGGTTAAATGGGGACGGAAAGAAATGGAGGTTAAATGGGGGACGAAAAGAAATGGAGCTTAAATGGGAGACGAAAAGAAATGAGGGTTACATAGGGACGTAAAGGAATGGAGATTAAAAAGGGGACGAAAAGGATTGGAGGTTAAACCAAATGGAGGTTAAATTGAGACGAAAATAACTCGAATTTAAAACAAACGGAGGTTAAATGGGGACGAAAATAACTGGAAGTTAAACCAAATGGAGGTTAAATGGAGACGAAAATAATTGGAGGGTAATCCAAAAGGTTTTTAGTTAAATGTGGACGAAAAGAATTGGAGGTTAAACTGAATGGAAGTTAAATGGGGACGAAAAAAAAAACTTGAAGTTAAACCAAATGGAGTTTAAATGGGGACGAAAATAACGGGAAATATAATCAATTAATCGAATGCACCAATTTTCAATGTAGGTAAAATGCATGCTCGGGCACTGGGCTAGGTTTGTTAATTCGATGTCCACCAATGGCTGAACTATTTAGAGGGGAACTAAAAAGAAGTTTTCTAATTGAATTTAAATAAATAAATTAATAATATTATGAACAACTTACAGGTTTATGGTTTTCCTTATAGTATCGGCTCTGTTCGTTGCTTAATCTCAACTGAGCTACCAGTTCACACGGTACTACCCATAGGTTTTCATTGCACATCATGAGAGTTTCCGTAAGTCTACAGCTTATGGCAGCCATACTGATTTCAGCCTTCAAATCACCCTTGTTACTCCTCACGTATCTATGAAGGAAAAAGAAATAATTTAGTTAATACCTTATGAAGGGTGGGTTTCACCGACCTTCTTTTTAGCCAATAACAGCCTGTTAGGCCTATCAAATGGAACTAAACAGGCTGTTCGCTTAATAGGCCTTCTAGGGGCTGAAAAATATTGCTGAAACCGACCACTAGTCTTTGAACAGGCTGTTCGCTCAATAGGCCTTCTAAAGGCTGAAATATATTGCTGAAACCGACCACTAGTCTTTAAAATACACAGTTAAAAGTCTTTGATAGGAAAAGATTTCGGTCAGATTTAAGGCGGTCACACACAGACAGAGGCAGGAACTAAAATATTGGAAGAACTTTTAAGTGTTTACCAAGACAGATTACTTCTAGATGTCACATTGCGGATTAAGCTGCGTATTATTGGTAGTAAGTTAGATCTTTGATTAATACCAATCCCGCGACAGTAAGACTTGGTCTTAGAATTGGACTTCGGCCGGCCTGATATGAAACATTAACATTTTCCGACTAGCCTTAGTAGCATAAAGTGGATGTACCCGACAGTAAGACTTGGTCTTAGAATTGGACTTCGGCCGGCCTAACATAATTTAGTTATTTCCGACTAGCTTTAGTAGCATAAAGTGGGACAGTAAGACTTGGTCTTAGAATTGGACTTCGGCCGGCCTAACATAATTTAGTTATTTCCGACTAGCTTTAGTAGCATAAAGTGGATGTACCTACAGTCTACCACTATCATTACCTCGGAGGAAACAGAGAGGGTGCTATGATCATGGCCACATTGTGAGCAGACATCTTGTTAGTTCCCTGTTGTGCCACTAGGCGCGCTAGAAAACTGAGTAGCGCAATGAGAAGCGCTCTATTCTCTGCCGGTAGTAATAGTACGAGGAGGTTGAGGGCTCGAGTACAATCTGGCAACACTGTGAAATATTTAAGCTCTTATTAGAAAAGTGGTTTGGTAAAAGGGTAACTAAGAAGTTAGGTCTTTCTTAGAAAGAAAACATGCTAGGTTTTGATTTAAGAAGGTTTTATCTAAATCGGCCCGCGGTACATTTTGTCTGGATCAATAAAAAATGATGGCAAAATTCTGGTAATCCTCAGCCTTACGAGTACCTAACAATTAAGGTAGATGATAACGATCTGTTAGTTATTTAAATAATGCATTCTACGGTTATTATTTCTACAATTTTCCAGCTTTATTTGAATATGCACAGTGCAGACTGCTTATTGAATGTCTAGGACACTTTTGCAATGTCCAAACACCTGTCCACCTGACGAGACCTTGACCATTCTAGTCACGGGTTAGAAACAACCTTAATTTCTAATCACTCAAACCTGAACTGATAAACTGACTCAATCACAACTGATTAGTGATAATCTGATCTGATTCTGATAAGAAAACGGTCAAGCTATGCTAATACAATGGCAAGTCAAATTTTTTCATTGTTTATCATAGGAGAAGTTATCTTTTCTTTGATAAAAGTATGGGTGTGAAGTTAGGTAACTTCACATTTGAAGACGCCTCGTGACCTCGTCCACACTTTGCGCCGTGAATGAGCAGTGGTTCTCAATATTTTTCCCACATTTCATCAAAATGAGATCAACATTATTTAATTTTCCAGATTTATTGCCTTACCTAACTTTCCAGATACCTTACCTAACTAAACCCTGGTACCTCTGGTAGGTAGGTACACAAGTACACATGCTACGATTTTTCTCATCTTATGTAAGACAAGAAATAGCACGTGTTCCAGGATTAATAGACAGAATGACATACACATACCAGAAGGGAAAAAATAAATTAAAAAGCAATGGTTGGTAAAGTAGAATACAGGTAGGTAGGTAAATTATTTATTATAAAATCTTGACAGTTTACTTTTGTTCTTCTGCAGTGGGTTTGAAAAAGGAAAAATATACAATAGGTAAAGTGACAAATTCACAAAGATAAATTCATAATACAAATTATTAAATTTTTACTTTTCTTCATTTTAAATTTTATTTATAATAAATAAACATAAATCTCTACTACGCTACGTAAAAAAAAAAAATATAATCGTCTCTTTGAGCACATTTGTATTTCCAATTAATTTCGGACGAAAATACCTTCGTTATAAAACTTCCTGAAAAGAAAAGGGAAGGTAAAAACTTCACTCTAGAGACTAACCAATTTTAAACATGAAAAAATATTAAGTAGACGCCATGGTTTAGTTTGAATAATTTGATTCTAATAAATTCAATTTGAAAAATAAAATCGAAATTTGTAGTTAGCGTACAACGTAAATCTCTCTTTGATCAAGCAAACGAATGCCAAAAAAGAAACCAAGTAGGGCGTAATCAGCAGAAACTAATCATGATCTAGATAATCATTAATTACGTAAAATTAAGTAGATAAAGGATAAAATAATAATCGCCTTGCAAGCGGGAGACCCGGGTTCGATTCCCGGCGGGGTCAAGAAATTTGTATCATGCAAATTTGTCTTGGGACCCCTTGTCTACTTGTAAAGTTAAAAATTATTGTACATCGCGGGTAATGATTGCACTTTTGATTTCATTCAAATCAAAATATAACTTTTTAGGTACACAGCAGAAAGATAAAATACCTTTAATATTTAAATGTTAAAAGTAAAGATTAATATTGCAAAAAATATATAAATACCTATTATTTATACAAAGGAAAAGTACAGCACAACATACAAAACTAAGGTAATAAAAAATAGATAAAATTATTTTTGTTCAATTGAATATAATATTGGTCGAATTACAACAGATAGTTACAGATATTTCTCACTTTATCACAGGAAACAACAACTAACACATAAAAACATCTGGACCAATACACGAAAGAACATAGCTTTGAAATTACCTTTCAAAATCTCGAAATATGTACGTGAGACGAGGAGATTTCATGTTATGTTCATTAATACCAGCTCTCTAATACTAACCACTAACTCTAACATAAAAAATTAAGTAACTAGCACCATAAAAGGAAAATACTAGGAAATAATACTGAAAAAAGTTGAAAATATTAGAATGGAACCAAAATTAACAAGTTGAGGAGTTCGAATTTGATTTGACAAATCACTTCAGAACACTGAAGGATTGAAAAACTGGGTTCTACTTTCTAATCCATATCTCGATCTAAACAAAGTACTTACTGAACGAAAAAAACAAAGTACTGAAGTACATACGAGTAAACCCAATCAATCACACTACCAGCAGAATAACAAAAGAATGAAAGATAGAGGAGAAAGTAACGAAATGTTAATGAAAAGAAGAACCACGGAAATAAAAGCAAATATTGGAATGCAAAATAAGAGGCTCTACTGCTCGCATAGGACTGAAAAATCCCTTTACTCCAGCAGTAGGTTACAACTATTATCATGGCCACGTTCTCAAACAGTTTTGAGGGTAAAGTTCCATACCTCGGTCAGGATTGAACCCACGCCCTCCTAATTACCAGGCGAGCGTCTTGACCTCTACACCACCGAGGCAGGTTCAGTATTATGAATCTGACGGGTCATCTTTTAGTATCACCTCTCGATATAAGGGTAGATGATCATCTTTCGGTATTACGATTGATTTTATTTTTCATTGCTTATTTTTTGTATTGTTAGCATTAAGTTTTTTTATTGTAATAAATGGGACGTTGTCCCGTAAAATTTTGTAAAAAAAAAAAAAAAAATACCTCTCATGGTTACCTATCGTTCTGATATTGTTTGATACCATTACGATGATCGCACTTGACTTCCCAGGAAGCATTCGGGTTATCCTGATAGACTGCTAACATCATGGCCGAGGGTTCGATCCGTCTTTGACCTGAAAAATAAAGAGTGAAAATGTTATTATTATTTATTTTTTTTCTTTAATAAGAAGACGCGAAGGATATTTGACCTAAAAAAACTCCGGTGTGAAAAAAAAACTCGATCGATGTCTATTAACATGCCGGGAGGCACGCGAACGTCAAGAGTTTGAAGCCTATTTTCAACAAGAAACAGAGTTTCATGGATGTCGTCTATTGACTATAAATCTACTTTTTATGGGGGTTAATTAATCGATGTAGCGATTTTTTTACACTTTTTACTCACCACGCAGTATAAAAGTGCCAAAAAATACAAAGAATTTCTGCACCCAAAGTGTAAAATGATCGATGTCTATTAACATGCCGGGAGGCACGCGAACGTCAAGAGTTTGAAGCCTATTTTCAACAAGAAACAGAGTTTCATGGATGTCTATTGACTATAAATCTACTTTGTATGGGGCTTAATTCATCGACGTCGCGATTTTTTTACACTTTTTACTCCCCACGCAGTATAAAAGTGCCAAATTTCTGCAGCCAAAGTGTAAAAATTTTCGTGAAAAATGCAGTGTTTCAACTTACCAATATTACCGCCCATTTCATACAGGAAATGTGTCTGCAGAGCCAGGTCAGGATCAGCAGTGGTTAGGAGACAGCTTAGATTACCATTAGGCGCCAAATCAGTGAGTGCACCCCTAACCTTCATATCCCTCCTGCCCCCTCCCCCTCCTAGTTTACGTTGGGAGCGAAGTTCACTGTCTCGTAGATTGGCCTCCTCTACAATCCTGGAAACAGAGAGTAGAACGAGTTCAATGAACTGTAGACCTCACTTGGGGGGAAAATCTAATGAGCCGATTCCCTTGGCGGTGTTGAATATATTTGCCGAAAAATCGTCAAAAGCTAATCAACTAATCAATAGTTTATGTCGCGAAACAACCAAGAAGAAAGACAAATTAAAAGAAAAATCTTCAAGCTAAAACGTGGGACTTTATAATTAGAAGATTAGAACCCTCTTTGTTCGATTAAAAAGTTTAGGAATTTCCTTGGTTATCGAGACTCGCATCAGGGATCTAAGACGCAGCGTTGACGCTAAAGTAGGGGAAGTGGAATGAAAAACACGCGTCGGGTTCGCATCGCAACCACGTCGGAATGAAAAACAGACTGAAAAATGGCACGTTTCCTTATTTTTGGCGCTTAAATAAAAAAATGCCGATTTTTGGTACGAAGACGGTGAGTAGGTGTTTTACCTTAATAACACCACCACACTCGCTGCCAGTCCAAACTAGTCCAATGAGAAATTTCGTATGACTCAAAAAAAAAGTCACATAATAAAACATGGGTTATCTCAACTGATGCCTCGTAACTTATTCACTTACAGTGTGTCTCATAGAAGAGGTGCGTGAGTTCGGCCGACAGCAGAGGCTCCGGTAGGTCACGTAGCAATCGTTTCAGAATCGCCGTGAGGTCATGCACGTGACATGAGCTCAGGATTTGATCCACCAGTTCATGTCTCGTGTAGAATTCACGTTCCAGATCGGCACAGAGGCGGTCTACTTTGGTCTTGTGGGCGGCCACCCGTAGGATGCCTTCCTCCTTGAGACCGCGCCGCTCCAACTGGTCAAACAACTGAGGGGACAAGGGGGGAAATATCAGTGGTAAAGTTATATGTAGAGAGAAAAGAAAGGAGAAAAAATAGAATAGAATAGAATATACCTCATTTACACTACCAGGATGAGATTGAAAAGTCCCTTCACCCCCGCAGTCTAAATCTAAATAAGGTCTTGCATATTTGGATTCACTTAGCTAAAAGATAACAAAGGTTCGACATTCAATGATTAAAAAAGTTGAAATATCTCGCTCATTGGTCTTTTAGCCCCCCATTTACCAACTCAGATTTTTGTTCTAAATTTTCCAATAAAGAGCATTCTCCAAAGTCAATAGAGTTATTGCAAACCAAAATGAGCGTACGTAGAACTTTATAAGGTTAATTGAATTCTGCAGATGTGCAGAACCGAGTTTTCGTCAAATAACTTTAAAAAGTTCAGTCAACGGGATGCTAATTTTGGTTACACAAAACTCTCTAATGAACACCCTTAAGCTGTGTGGGTTTGTGGAATAGGTACACCAGAAATCAAAGGTAGACTGAAATCAAGCATGATTTTTAACTAGTATAGGTACATATTTAGTTCTCAAGTGAGTTGGAAAGAAGGGAAAAGGATTTCTTACCTTCTGAAAGACTAGAGGTAAAGGTCTGGGTTCAGCTACTATTGTGCTATCCCTCTCCACCAGACTGCTGAGACTAGCACCAAATATTGAACCATCTGAAACCAAACAAATTAAATTACAGGCTCCCTACAGCCTCGGGCCCATAGCTTCTTCATCTGGAAGTGAAATCAAATGGAGGTTAAATGGGGACGGAAAGAAATGGAGGTTAAATGGGGGACGAAAAGAAATGGAGCTTAAATGGGAGACGAAAAGAAATGAGGGTTACATAGGGACGTAAAGGAATGGAGATTAAAAAGGGGACGAAAAGGATTGGAGGTTAAACCAAATGGAGGTTAAATTGAGACGAAAATAACTCGAATTTAAAACAAACGGAGGTTAAATGGGGACGAAAATAACTGGAAGTTAAACCAAATGGAGGTTAAATGGAGACGAAAATAATTGGAGGGTAATCCAAAAGGTTTTTAGTTAAATGTGGACGAAAAGAATTGGAGGTTAAACTGAATGGAAGTTAAATGGGGACGAAAAAAAAAACTTGAAGTTAAACCAAATGGAGTTTAAATGGGGACGAAAATAACGGGAAATATAATCAATTAATCGAATGCACCAATTTTCAATGTAGGTAAAATGCATGCTCGGGCACTGGGCTAGGTTTGTTAATTCGATGTCCACCAATGGCTGAACTATTTAGAGGGGAACTAAAAAGAAGTTTTCTAATTGAATTTAAATAAATAAATTAATAATATTATGAACAACTTACAGGTTTATGGTTTTCCTTATAGTATCGGCTCTGTTCGTTGCTTAATCTCAACTGAGCTACCAGTTCACACGGTACTACCCATAGGTTTTCATTGCACATCATGAGAGTTTCCGTAAGTCTACAGCTTATGGCAGCCATACTGATTTCAGCCTTCAAATCACCCTTGTTACTCCTCACGTATCTATGAAGGAAAAAGAAATAATTTAGTTAATACCTTATGAAGGGTGGGTTTCACCGACCTTCTTTTTAGCCAATAACAGCCTGTTAGGCCTATCAAATGGAACTAAACAGGCTGTTCGCTCAATAGGCCTTCTAAAGGCTGAAATATATTGCTGAAACCGACCACTAGTCTTTAAAATACACAGTTAAAAGTCTTTGATAGGAAAAGATTTCGGTCAGATTTAAGGCGGTCACACACAGACAGAGGCAGGAACTAAAACATTGGAAGAACTTTCAAGTGTTTCCCAAGACAGATTACTTCTAGATGTCACATTCCGGATTAAGCTGCGTATTATAGGTAGTAAGTTAGATCTTTGATTAATACCAATCCCGCGACAGTAAGATGATGGGTGTGGTGTGTGTGGGGGGGAGTGTATTTGTGTGTGTGTGGTGGTCCCGTACAAAGGACGGGTCAACCACTAGTAAAAAATAAATTCGATATGACAGTAATCATGAAAAGGCTTTTTTGACCAATTTAGATAATTGTGAATTATTGAGCGTAAAAAGCAATCAAAAATATGTAGATTACAGAGCATAAAAACAAAAAATTGTAAATTACATGCAAAATACTTAAAATAATAATAATAAAAACCTCGTAGAACATAGTAGTATCTCCCTAGCAAACAAAATGTCTCCAGCATACCTTCTCTTCGTTTTCTCTTGTGGGGTTTTCGCTTATGAAATCTCAGATTACAACTATCAAACAGTGCTGTTAGCTCCAGGAATAACAGAGGTCGAAGTTTACTAAGATCTTCTTCGCCCAGGGAATCGACCCAGGTCCTTCCTACATTGACCTCCTCGCTTAGACTCTGTGAGGAAACAAAATAAAAAGGAAGATTAGAGAAATGAAGTCAGACATTTTCTTTAAAATAGGCTGAGTGGAAGTTAAAGGTAACCATTAGGTGTAAAGTTAACGCATGAAAGCTTAGAGCAAATCAGACCACCCGCTGGTATTGTATTTCAGAATAAGGGCTTCGAGCTTAAAAAAGTTCGATTTAAGTATATAAATATTTGCGGGGCCTTTCTGCTTGAATTTTAGGGTGCGTTTTGCCTCGTGAGGACAACTGAGTAGATGCTTGTGAGTAGCAATCACTTGAAACATTATCAGTATTTAAAGATGATGATAAATAATGGGGACTAATAGTAAAAGGAGCATTTTTAATTCTGTGATAGTGGAGGCAAGTAGTCTGGTCGGCACAAGATTCACATATCCCTCATACTCCATCGGAATGAGTGAGTGAGTGATGTTATGATAACCACAAAAGTCGAGAAGAGGCTTTTTGCTTCACCACAAATAATTCATGATTTTATTCAGGACAAATGAAAGGTTGAAAGGGTAACCTGGGCCTCACCTCTGGTTGATACGCAAGACTGGTGTCTGCCTGGTCACTCCACATATCTTCAAACCCGAGACATTCCGATCCCGTCCGAACCAAACTCTGATGCGAGGCTGACAGGCCAAGACTTTGATGGGAACCTGACAGGCCGAGACTGTCTTGACTAGGTGCCACAGAGTCTAATTCGAACAAACTGCCGTGACTACGAGTGACTGGGGCTCTCGGTACACATAAGGAGCTGAGGATAACGAATCACAAAATATGATCTTACAATGTTACGATTTTCTGGACTTAAGAATGAGGACAAGTGTGATTGTTTGCAAATCAAAAATGTCATTTAACTATCGACAAAATATTATCTGTCGTGGCTTGAGGTTCCTTATTGCAAGACAAAATTACCTACTAAAAAGACACTTTTTAAGGTAAAGACGGTTTTTTTGTTTCCAAATACCGAAGACCTTGTTCAGACTGCGGGAGTGAAGGGACTTTTGACTGAAAAGGATAATAATAGACTCTTCAGTGGAAGGTAAAGGCGAGGTTGACGCTGGAGGCATTCTCTAACCCTTCGAGCTCCATTATTATGTGGTCAATTTCTCAAATATATGAGGATTAAATTCCATACCTCGGCTGGGATCGAACCCATGCCCTCCTGTTTACCAGACGAGCGTCTTGACCACTACACCACAAGGTAGGTATTTTCTTTTTTTAGAAAACAATATTTATGTTTTAAAGTTCGGTGTTGATATAAGATTGCATACAGCGGGAGAATTGAACTTATTGATATTTTGAGGAAAATGGCCTGATAGTCAGTTCCCAGTATTTGATGGCAACCAATTTATCAATACAAAATTCTACTCACTTAGGTTGTTCCTTGGTCTCGGGCACACTCGAGCTCAGATTGAGTGGATCACTCCCACTCCGCATCCTATCTGTCCCACCTCCTCCTCCTCCTCCTGTCCCATTAGTGCCCCATCCACCTCTATATCGAACTGAGCCCAGTCTGTGGTAGCCCAACATGCGTACCCCCTCCGCTGTGAACAGAAAGAGTAGTAGACTCATGAGTGCTGGATAAATATTAAATACATACATACATAACCATTATCGTTCTATCCTATTGGACAGGTCGATATATTTCTGAGATACTTACTTCCAGGGTCCTCTTTTTTCTCATCATATTTGGTACCTCCAGTGCATTGCACTCAATCCTTCCACCACCTCAATTCCTCATCTGAGACATATTCTAACGCTTGGGGGCGCATAAAATCCTCTATAGGAGGATAACATTACGGGCTAACACACATTAATCACTATTGGGTTATATTGAAAACGAATACCACTTAACTTTTTGTTGATGGGTAATATGTCACTTCTTCCTTTTCTTCGCCTTTTCCCGTGTCAAACGCGTTTTTCGTCAGCCTCTGAATCAGCCCTAACTAGGGTGATTGCTTTGGGCTGACATTTGGTTTTGGGTACACACTTTACGAGTGTATGCCCTTCGCACTCAACCTTTGCTATTTCTTTAGCAAGGGAAATTGGTAATACGTATGTCACTATGAGGAAACATTGTGCTTTTAGTATTACCTGTTTCCGAAGCCACGATATCGCCCTCATGCCGTACTCCCCGTCTGAATATGTCACTATGAGGAAGTAATGTGCTATTACCTATGTATATCTCCAATAGGAAGCAATGTGCTATTACCTGTTTCCGAAGCCACAATATCGCCCTCATGTCGTACTCCCCGTCTGAATATATCTCTATGGGGAAGCACAGGGGCAGAAGGAAGTCTCCGCACTTCGCGACGTGACTCTAGGCGTTTGATCTGGGTGGGCGTGTCCACTCTGAGAAAATCAAACACAATATGTCATGGGATTAGAAAAACAGAATGGACGGGATTAGAAAATCTAAATACAACACACAGGATTAGAAAGATGAAATGATATAAATATGGGATTAAAAATATTAAAACAATCGAACTGATGCGAAGGTAAGTATAAGAAAAATAGAATATGATTATAATGGATTAGGAAAATACGAGTGAAATTCACATGATTAGAAATAGGGAAAACAAACACACGGAAATGAAATTGGGGGAAAATATTACCTAAAAGACACGGAAGGAAAGGAAAATCTTTTTGTGTTCAGTGCCCCAATTATATGCTTCTGAGTACGTTTTTATAGTTTCCACCTCGTTTATAGTCCCACGGATTCAAAACGTGAACGTGAAAATTACATCTTCTCGGGAAAAAAAAAAAAAAAAAAAAAAAAAAAAAAAAAAATGTTGGCGTGGAATTAACACTCATTTCATCAATGACAAATCACAAATCCACTCAAGACATCTTCCCAACTTTCCTCACTCTCATAATCATCACTACAATGAATCAGAATAATCATATTACCAGTCAATAGAACAATTGAACAATACCCATAGAGTTAACGCTAGTCTGATTATGTTTGAGATGTTCCAATGTATATGGTGTCTGGATTTAGCATTCACGTTCAGTCATATTAGAGGAACCTACGCTGCAAAGCACGCCTCGTTACTCATCAGATCAGAACACAGACCTACGCAACAAACACACGGTGTGTGACAAGTGTGCACCTGGTTCTACTAGTTCCACAAGAAGGCAGGTTTCGCCTCGTTACTCATCAGATCAGAACACAGACCTACGCAACAAACACACGGTGTGTGACAAGTGTGCACCTGGTTCTACTAGTTCCACTAGATACAAGAAGGCAGGTTTCGGGGGTCACAAAGTAAATATAAACTCGGTTTAAGTTTAACTCTCGGATTAAACAATCTGATTGGTTGATTTTTAAACAAGCTGGGCCCGTCCCTCGGGAATTTTTTAGCCCGTAGGTTATTCGATCGTGATTAGAGAAAATCAGTACCTATGTACCTACCTAAATTGTTTAAAATTCAGTTTATTATTATTCTTGATTTGATTTTTTGATTTTACTTTCATGTAATGATTTAAAATCAAGACTAGAGCCCGTTCTCCCTTTATTCCCAATATAAGGTTCAAGTCACCCATCCATTTATTGGCCTTGCTCGGCGTAGCTTAACATAGATAACGCTAAAACCGGTCTTAAATGATCGACTAAAGTGTTATCTAAAACTTTCTCGCTTTGAGTTCATAGGTCATCGCGACAAATTTCGAGATCAGAGCTCATTTGTGAGAGAAAATGTGAAAAAAATCCCCCAAAAACCAGGTTTGGATAAGTCCTTCTATGGGAACAGACAGACAGACAGACGACACCGAAGCGAATACAATAGCCCGTTTCTTATACCTTTTTATTACTATCGTAATAATAAAGGAAGGACGGGCTAAAAAGGTAACAGTATAACACTCATTTCCGTATTCTCCCCCTCCCCCTAAAAGGTCAACAAAAACTAAAACTACTTTGTACTTACAAAAACCAGTTTTTTTTGGTTTTTTGGCTTTATGGTTTTCTGGACAAAATTTGCACCACCATTTTCGTGATCCTGGTAAAAAGACCTTTAATTTGATATATAGGTCGACCAGGTTTGGATAACTCCTTCTATGGGGACAGACCGACCGACCGACCGACAGACAGACGACACCGAAGCGAATACAATAGTCCGTCCACTATACCTTTTATTATTAGTAATAATAAAGGAAGGACGGACTTAAAAGGATAGGGAGAGAAAAAGAGGAAGGGAAAGAGAGGAAGGTATAAAGAACTCACAGGAAGACCAGGGGAGAAAGAATGAAGGAAGCAGAAGGAGAAGAATGAAACGAAGAAGAAGAAGAAGAAGAAGAAGAAGAAGAGGAGGAGGAGGAGGAGGAGGAGGACGAAAAGAAGAAATGATGATTAAGAAGAAAATCCAGGCACAGATCTAAGCAAAGAGTGAATTGGAGACAATCTCTCCTTGTCTCTTCTTAAATATCTTTGGCCTGCACATAGAAATTGTTTTTGAAGTCATCTGTTTTCCACGACTCAGAATATACATGGGACCTTGTTTAGACTGCTGAGGTGAAGGGACTTATTAGTCTCATTCGAGCCGGATAAACGAGGTTTATTCCATTCTATCTATACATTGGGCCATTTCATCGAGATTTAAAGGCAAGGCCTTGTCGATTCCAATCTTGTCTGTCTATTGCTGCTCTCTTTAGTTGTTGATATAAAGACAGCGGAGGGGAGGGGGGCAGATAATCCAGGGAGTCTGGAGTGGCACTCCTGGATCTGGAACTCGAACTTGAACTCTGGAATTAGAACGAGAAGGAAGATCAAATTAATAAAAAAATAATATTTAAACAAAATATATGGCACTTGATTACAATGATTACTAACAGCATAATCACTATTATTACTTGTTTCGGATAGCTCATTCATATCCGTCCCAAAGGACCATGTTTCGGATCGAAATTCCTAAAACCAACAAAAAATTGCACTCGTATTTCGATTGCAAATATTTCAACGGGTTACTTTCTGCTTTCTGGTATACTTACTCGTGTTGACCCAGTACCTAAATGGGAAGCAATGTGTCTTTTCTAGCACATCTGATGAGAGACATACTGCGGAATGGACCACAAGAGTCTAATGTTGTTTCATTGCTACCAAACTATATGGAGTAGATTCTTATCATACCTATTATGTATTTCGAACTTCTAAAACACCCTATAGGAACAAATACTAGTTTGATAGTTTCGTATGATGGAAACAGATTTTACTAGTTTCATGTAGTAGAAGTGAACTTGCATGTTTACTATCTGTTAACCCTTGGAGTACCAAGTGTTCCTTGGATAATGTAGATAAGTAACTCGGTATTGGCATGTTATGAACTAGGTAGTTGAAACAGAATCTTTCTTTCACGACTTTTCGGCTGGTTATCGCAGTATAGGTCAGGAAACAGTTAACGAAAAGTCTTTCTTAGGAGGTTAACCATTTTGTACACACACTTAGGTAACTGAAATAAAAGGGGTGCCATCTATTCAGTGAGATTCAAAGTGGAAAGATATCAGAAGGAATGATGCAGAGAAGATGGACAGGAAAATGGATGGAACTAGCAATCTGGACAGAAATTAAGTTCTAACAGGTCACTAAATTTCCACGCTAGTTTAGTTAAACAAGTAAATAAAATAAAAATTAAATAAATAAAAATAAGAAAGAAACAATATTAAACAAAAAGAAGCAAACAAACGAAATTAGATAAAATCCTAACCAGTTTTGAGATATGATTTTTACCTCGTTCATTTCTCTGTAGATCTACATGTTTATCAACATGATTAAAGTATCTTTGATCAACAGATCAATGGTATGCTTTCTGGTATACTTACTCGTGTTGACCCAGTACCTAAATGGGAAGCAATGTGTCTTTTCTAGCACATCTGATGAGAGACATACTGTGGAATGGACCACAAGAGTCTGATGTTGTTTCATTGCTACGAAACTATATGGAGTAGATTCTTATCATACCTATTATGTATTTCGAACTTCTAAAACACCCTATAGGAAATAATACCAGTTTGATAGTTTCGTATGATGGAAATAGATTTTACTAGTTTCATGTAGTAGAAGTGAACTTGCATGTTGACTATCTGTCAACCCTTGGAGTACCAAGTGTTCCTTGGGTAATGTAGATAAGTAGGTAACTCGATATTGGCATGTTATAAACTACTTGAAACAGAATCTTTCTTTCACGACTTATCGGCTGGTTATCGCAGTATAGGTCAGGAAACAGTTAACAAAAAGTCTTTCTTAGGAGGTTAACCATTATGTCCCCACACTTAACTGAACTAAAAGGGGTGCCATCTATTCAGTGAGATTCAAAGTGGAAAGATATCAGAAGGAATGATGCAGAGAAGATGGACAGGAAAATGGATGGAACTAGCAATCTGGACAGAAATTAAGTTCTAACAGGTCACTAAATTTCCACGCTAGTTTAGTTAAACAAGTAAATAAAATAAAAATTAAATAAATAAAAATAAGAAAGAAACAATATTAAACAAAAAGAAGCAAACAAACGAAATTAGATAAAATCCTAACCAGTTTTGAGATATGATTTTTTCCTCGTTCATTTCTCTGTAGATCTACATATTTATCAACATGATTAAAGTATCTTTGATCAACAGATCAATGGTGTAATAAGGTTACCTTCGTACTCAATGGGTTAAAGCAAGATACTAATCAAATGACACCAAAGTTCATTCGTCATTCAGATTCATTCGTTGATTAAATATCAAGTTATTTAAAATATTTTCAACTGTTTTAATTTCAATTGTTTTGAAGTAGCTTTATATAGGTTTTTTATTACCAGTTATTTGTAGGTAGTTGTCAGTCTACTTAATCCAAATAATGTCAAGTTCAATGATGTTTTTTATTCATATTTTATTTCCTGTATAAAACCTCCGATGACATTTTAATGAGATGTGATGTTTGTTTTTTATATCAACTTTGATTACAAATTGATGCTTTACGACAGCATAAGTGTTGCCAGGTACGAGTAGGTGGGTATACCTTCGTTTTATGTTCTTTTTCGAGCTTAGAATTATGCTGAAAGGTAAGGAATACCTCTAAGGAAGGGGCTTTGATGTACCCTATACTTGACTTTTCAGGATAAAAATTCGATGCAACATCAGGATCTTATCTTATCTTTTTTTTTTTTTTTTTCAAGACAAAGCGATGGTTCCGTTCATTAAGGTGTCTGGGCAAAGAGTTCCTATCAAAACTAGTAGGTTGTACATATTATTACATACATTTTATTGTGGCCCTTCCTTATCACTACCACTATTTGTTGACACAAAATAGTATTTTTCAATATTATCACAACACTTTTATACCTCTCTCCACTTATTGACACAAAATATTGACAGGGTCTGGGGTATATTGACAAACTTTTCAATGTGCAAAATGTACCCTCAGATTTCTCCGTTAATGTTTGACTCACATGGAATTCTCAGTACCTGGTTTAACGGGAACACCGCCTAAACCTTATGTTCCCCTAGGTTGACCCTTGCTCAGGCTTTGTGTTCTTATCAGGTTGATTTGCAAAGTCTACATGACTATTTTCGGGCCCTTGCGCTGGGTAGTTTCAGTAATTTCAGTTCAGTGGATTGGTTCAAATCGGACGGTTTGACTGTGGTTTTATCATTTTGATAGTTTTCTAATTTTACCAACATGTTTGGGCACATGTTTTGTGTTTTTAGTTGTTTAGAAAAGTTTTGATTTTAGCATTTTAACTATCCTTAACTTTCTTGTTTTACTGTTCTATTTTTGTTTTAATTCGTTAATTTTGTCGGTAATTTTAGTCTAATAATGGATTTCTTGTTTAGAAAGGTAAGACGTGATAAATTAGGAAACTACCAAAATGAGAAATGCATCTTCTAAAAATTCCTTTTTGCACCAACAGTCTTTCCAACTTTAGACTTTTTCAAGTTAAGGAATTCTAGGACTTTCAATCTTAAGATCTCGGGAGATCGTCTTTTCTATCCTTATCAAATATCATCTCGTAACACAATACTTTACCACAAATGAAAACTTAAAATCAAATGAATCTGCCTATTTCAGATAGTAGAGACGAGTAGTACCAGACGAAGCACGTACCGAGTTGACTCGGAAATGAACGAAAACAGACGAAGTCTCGGCATAGGACCTTTGAGTAGTTTCAAGAACATCATCATGACAAGATCTGCCAAAGTTCGCGACATCTACCTGATTAGTAGCAAGCAGAAGTATCACCAAATAGCGGCTGTGGAACCAGAGGTAAGTACATACTTGAACCAACCAAAGAAGTGAGTAATAAGTAGTTTAAAGTTTGAACTCGACGATTTTGTAATATGTTTGTTTGTTTCACGGACTATCGAACGACTAGTCCGATTTTGATTGAATTCGGGAATGTTATATTCACATTTTATTGTCTTGAAAATCTGAATCACATACCCCATAGCTGTTCAACTTTTTCTTTTTAACCTAATACCTATTTTTTGACTTCAGGTACTCTGGGTTAAGTTAGGTTGGGTTGGGTTAAGTTAGGTTGGGTTGGGTTAAGTTAGGTTGGGTTAGGTTAGGTTAGGTACCCTCAGATTTCTCCGTTAATGTTTGACTCACATGGAATTCTCAGTACCTGGTTTAACGGGAACACCGCCTAAACCTTATGTTTTGCACTCGCAAAAGAAAAGCCACAGCTCGGGACTAAAGTGATTGGTTTATCGACTTATTATTTGCTTACCTTTGGCGCTATACAAATCAAGGGATTTAAAATGATACCACAATAACTCTAAACCAAAGCTTCGGGATTCTCTTCCTGAATTTCATTCCCTCCTTCTTCTCTTCCTGAATTTCATTCCCTCCTTCCTCCTCTTCCTGAATTTCATTCTCTCCTTCTTCTCTTCCTGGATTTCATTCCCTCCTTCTCCTCCTGAATTTCATTCCCTCCTTCTTCTCTTCCTGAATTTTATTCCCTCCTTCTTTTCTTGAATTTAACACAAACAAACAAAGCAGCTGCCAGCCTGTGACTGGTTGCTCATCACAGCCAAAACCAAATCTTTCCTCCTGGATTTCATTCCCTCCTTCATTCCCAAAGTGATATACGTATGTAGTTGTAGAGTTCAATATTAGAGTGCCGGCATCCACAGTCACTCAATTAGGCTTCCGGCACCCTAGTTTGTCTCTCCGTATAGGGTGACTTAACGTCAGTTAGAGAATAGAATGTACCCTGTTTATACTGCCAGAATGAGACTGAAAAGTCCCTTTACTCCCGCAGTCGAACGGATTTAACCCCCTTAGAAACATTTGGCAGGTTTGAGAATCGATAGCAAAAGGAGGGCAACTCAGGTGTTCTGAAGGCGCTTTCGAATTTTTATTCTCGACGATCACGTCAGCGGGAATATTCGCCTAGCAGGTGTGTTCAGGTGTGCTTGCTGTCAAACTTGTCTCGGGAGCGAAATATGGCCCCGTGAATTGAGCGTTAGGTAAGAGACAAAAAAAAAAAAAGAAAAAAAAAGCAGGGAATTGTGAGTTCCTAACAGCGCAGCGGTTGACAGAGGTTTTTTTAAGAAGTTACTCCGAACAAAAAAAAAGGTGTGGAGAGAGAGAGAGAGAGAGAGAGAGAGAGAGAGAGAGAGAGAGAGAGCGCGGATGGACCCCAAATTTAAATTTCGGAAACTCCGGAGAAAGTTTTGGGTTTCCTTGAATATCCTCTCTCTCTCTCTCTCTCTCTCCCTCTTGCTCTATTTTTCTTTTCGCTCTTCCTTTCTCCTTCTCTATCTCTCTCTATCATCTTTTGGGGACCTCCATATTATTATGTATCTCTTATACCCCCTCTCTCTCCCTCCCCTTCTTTTTCTGCCTCCCTCTCTCTCCCTCTCTCTCTCTCTCTCCCTCTCTCTCTCTCTCTCTAGTTTTGGCTCCTTCTCTATCTCTCTCTATCATCTTTTGGGGACCTCCATATTATTATGTATCTCTTATACCCCCTCTCTCTCCCTCCTCTTCTTTTTCTGCCTCCCTCTCTCTCTCTCTATAGCTCTCTCTTTTGCTTATCTTTGGAGAGTTTGACAAAGACAGGGAGGAGGTGAAAGAGAGAGGGAGGGAGAGAGAGAGGGAGGGAGAGAGAGAGAGAGAGGGGGAGAATAAAAGAGGGGGGACTAAAATAATCTTATCTCGTTGGTCACCTTTTATTTTACATTCGGATTTGTGCTTAGTTTTTGCTCACGATATTTCTCTTAGCCTTTTCTAGATCTTTTCTTGTCTCTCCCTTTCTTTCACTCTCCTATCTTACCCTCACTGCCA
>NW_007378034.1:91696-132847 GCF_000475195.1 Diaphorina citri | reverse complement strand
CCCTCCCAAAAAAAAATTTTGGTCCCTTTTTTTTTTTTTTTTTTTTTTTTTTTTTTTAATTATTATTATTTGTTGTCAAGAGTCAGCTCTAAGCCAGTGTCCAAATTCGGAGCAAATTCTGTGCCTTGAGGTTCAGATTCTAACCTTTTTATTACAGTCTGCCTTGGTGGCGTGGTGGTCAAGACGCTTGCCTGTTAAGTATGTCTCAAACCATTTTGAGCTCACGCTCAGACCGTCTCGCCTGTCAGTCAGACCGTCTCGCCTGTCAGTCAGACCGTCTTGGAACGTGCGGAAATTAAGATCGAGCTCTCTCAGACGGTCTGAGCGTAAATATGTAGCTGGTATCTAGATCCTTCAACTTAGTAACTTACTAGGAAACTCTTACCAATATGCTAATTAGGTAGGAAAACTTATCGACCTTGAGACTGTCTAAGTAGACAAATAGCCTTTAGGCGAACCGTCTGATGCGTATAGCACCGGTCTATTGAGTTTTAGGAATAATAAATTCTACAATCATGCATCATGCATTGTTCCTAAAGGTACCTATAAGATAAGGGACAAAAGAGTTCTGATAAGGTTAAAGGTAGGTAGGTACTAGGTAGATAGGTAGGTAGCAAAAAATGCGTCTAAAAAAAGGAAAAAGAAAATTGAAATGCCTTGCTGCTGGGAATATTTTATCAATTTCAAAGATTCGAGCCCATTGGAGAGGGGGTGAAAAGGAAGGGAGGTGAAGAAGGGAAGGAAGATAAGGGGAGGGAGGGGGAGGAAGAGGAAATGGAGGTCACTTCTGTGAAAATAAATTTAGCGCGTTCTCCCGGCTCCCGGTCCAAAATGTCCGGAACATCAATTCTCAAAGTGTCGCGTTGAGTACTTTGGGCGATTTTAGCCCTTGAATAGAAACTTTGAAAATAATCTGTGAATTGCCTCTCACAAAACCAACAAGAAGACTATTGCCACTTATTGTAAGAAGGGTTCAAATAGAGAGAAAATTTGGACCGATTGCAATACTTTCATTACTAGTATAGCTCCGCTATACTGTAGTAATAGAAAGTAAATAATAGAAAGTAAAAATCCATTATGAGTTCTCCGGGTAGGAGAAAAAGTTATGAACTTGGATTCCCTTTTGAGTGGTTCCCACGGAGATACAACCCAACACGAGATGTTGCTAAGTTTTCCCATCACCCTATACCCAGCACAACAAATAGCAACCCAACTCTGCACAACTTGAAGTATACACCCCGCATTACAACCCACTCTAACCATAACCATACAAGTGAACAATAATTCACCACTATAACCACTTCACCTGGTCCCATTTCTCCGAGTAAAGTTGTGCCAAAAACACTCGATAGAACATTGCAAAATCATACGTCAATCATATCTATTCAGCGAACTGTATTGTTTTCTGAGCTAAGAATCGGGTTTATTGAACCGCCGATGTCGAAGCTTTAGGCCAATACTTGTATAGAAATCTCTTCTTGTCTTTAAGATCTGACTGTCTTTTATCTTAGCCCGTTCTTTGATTTATATCCACATTTCTCTCGGTCTGTTAATACTCTCTCGCTATTGAGTTTTCCCGCTGGGCATAACTACCAGACAATCCTTTCATCTGGAGTTCCAAAAAATACTGATTTGACGATGACGGGAAAAATGAGAAGGTACCTACATACTTGTACTGTGTAAAATTAAAATGACTGAACAAAGCAAGGTCAGTTTCAACACTTTTAACAGATTTTTCATTTGCAATTCTCGAAAAGCTACTCTCCAATTCGATGAAATGGGTTTATTATTGTTTTTAAAAATACTTTGCACATGAAGGAAATCTGCTAACTATATTTGAGTCTCACCAGACTTGAAAATTTGAAACACAGTGTTGCAAGATGTACTTACGGTGTGGGGGGAGACCAGGACAGCGGAGGGGAGGGGGGCAGATAATCCAGGGAGTCTGGAGTGGCACTCCTGGATCTGGAACTCGAACTTGAACTCTGGAATTAGAACAAGAAGGAAGATCAAATTAATAAATAATATTTAAACAAGATTAATGGCACTTGATTACAATGATTACTATCAGCATAATCAATATTATTACTTGTTTCGGATAGCTCATTCATATCCGTCCCAAAGGACCATGTTTCGGATCGAAATTCCTAAAACCAACAAAAAATTGCACTCGTATTTCGATTGCAAATATTTCAACGGGTTACTTTCTGCTTTCTGGTATACTTACTCGTGTTGACCCAGTACCTAAATGGGAAGCAATGTGTCTTTTCTAGCACATCTGATGAGAGACATACTGTGGAATGGACCACAAGAGTCTGATGTTGTTTCATTGCTACGAAACTATATGGAGTAGATTCTTATCATACCTATTATGTATTTCGAACTTCTAAAACACCCTATAGGAAATAATACCAGTTTGATAGTTTCGTATGATGGAAATAGATTTTACTAGTTTCATGTAGTAGAAGTGAACTTGCATGTTGACTATCTGTCAACCCTTGGAGTACCAAGTGTTCCTTGGGTAATGTAGATAAGTAGGTAACTCGATATTGGCATGTTATAAACTACTTGAAACAGAATCTTTCTTTCACGACTTATCGGCTGGTTATCGCAGTATAGGTCAGGAAACAGTTAACAAAAAGTCTTTCTTAGGAGGTTAACCATTATGTCCCCACACTTAACTGAACTAAAAGGGGTGCCATCTATTCAGTGAGATTCAAAGTGGAAAGATATCAGAAGGAATGATGCAGAGAAGATGGACAGGAAAATGGATGGAACTAGCAATCTGGACAGAAATTAAGTTCTAACAGGTCACTAAATTTCCACGCTAGTTTAGTTAAACAAGTAAATAAAATAAAAATTAAATAAATAAAAATAAGAAAGAAACAATATTAAACAAAAAGAAGCAAACAAACGAAATTAGATAAAATCCTAACCAGTTTTGAGATATGATTTTTTCCTCGTTCATTTCTCTGTAGATCTACATATTTATCAACATGATTAAAGTATCTTTGATCAACAGATCAATGGTGTAATAAGGTTACCTTCGTACTCAATGGGTTAAAGCAAGATACTAATCAAATGACACCAAAGTTCATTCGTCATTCAGATTCATTCGTTGATTAAATATCAAGTTATTTAAAATATTTTCAACTGTTTTAATTTCAATTGTTTTGAAGTAGCTTTATAGGTTTTTTATTACCAGTTATTTGTAGGTAGTTGTCAGTCTACTTAATCCAAATAATGTCAAGTTCAATGATGTTTTTTATTCATATTTTTGGGTTGGGTTAAGTTAGGTTAGATTAGGTTGGGTTGGGTTAGGTTAGGTTAGGTTAGGTTGGGTTGGGTTAAGTTAGATTGGGTTGGGTTAGGTGGTTTGGGTTGGGTTAGGTTGGGTTGGGTTAAGTTAGGTTGGGTTGGGTTAAGTTAGGTTGGGTTGGGTTAAGTTAGGTTGGGTTGGGTTGGGTTGGGTTAGGTTAATGTTTTTTATTCATATTTTATTTCCTGTATAAAACCTCCGATGACATTTTAATGAGATGTGATGTTTGTTTTTTATATCAACTTTGATTACAAATTGATGCTTTACGACAGCATAAGTGTTGCCAGGTACGAGTAGGTGGGTATACCTTTGTTTTATGTTCTCTTTCGAGCTTAGAGTTATGCTGAAAGGTAAGGAATACCTCTAAGGAAGGGGCTTTGATGTACCCTATACTTGACTTTTCAGGATAAAAATTCGATGCAACATCAGGATCTTATCTTATCTTTTTTTTTTTTTTTTTCAAGACAAAGCGATGGTTCCGTTCATTAAGGTGTCTGGGCAAAGAGTTCCTATCAAAACTAGTAGGTTGTACATATTATTACATACATTTTATTGTGGCCCTTCCTTATCACTACCACTATTTGTTGACACAAAATAGTATTTTTCAATATTATCACAACACTTTTATACCTCTCTCCACTTATTGACACAAAATATTGACAGGGTCTGGGGTATATTGACAAACTTTTCAATGTGCAAAATGTACCCTCAGATGAAAGGATTACTTGGATAACTGTTAATCAGATGAAATAATAATATTACAAGTTGTTCTGCTTCGAGTTGAGGAAATTCCGAATTACCAAAATGATGTTTCTTTGTGTTATTATGTCACAACTTTGGTACTCACTGCAGCATTGTAGGATTTTTTCCAATATCTCAATAAGCCCAACATCCAATGTTTACCTACCATGCTGGCACCGGTCGCTATGCAATGTTTTTTATTCATATTTTATTTCCTGTATAAAACCTCCGATGACATTTTAATGAGATGTGATGTTTGTTTTTTATATCAACTTTGACAAATTGATGCTTTACGACAGCATAATTGTTGCCAGGTTCGAGTAGGTGGGTATACCTTTGTTTTATGTTCTCTTTCGAGCTTAGAATTATGCTGAAAGATAAGGAATACCTCTAAGGAAGGGGCTTCGATGTACCCTATACTTGACTTTTCAGGATAAAAATTCGATTTAACAACAGGATCTTATCTTCTTCTTCTTCTTCTTCTTCTTCTTCTTCTTCTTCTTTTTTTTTCAAGACAAAGCGATGGTTCCGTTCATTAAGGTGTCTGGGCAAAGAGTTCCTATCAAAACTAGTAGGTTGTACATATTATTACATACATTTTATTGTGGCCCTTCCTTATCACTACCACTATTTGTTGACACAAAATAGTATTTTTCAATATTATCACAACACTTTTATACCTCTCTCCACTTATTGACACAAAATATTGACAGGGTCTGGGGTATATTGACAAACTTTTCAATGTGCAAAATGTACCCTCAGATTTCTCCGTTAATGTTTGACTCACATGGAATTCTCAGTACCTGGTTTAACGGGAACACCGCCTAAACCTTATGTTCCCCTAGGTTGACCCTTGCTCAGGCTTTGTGTTCTTATCAGGTTGATTTGCAAAGTCTACATGACTATTTTCGGGCCCTTGCGCTGGGTAGTTTCAGTAATTTCAGTTCAGTGGATTGGTTCAAATCGGACGGTTTGACTGTGGTTTTATCATTTTGATAGTTTTCTAATTTTACCAACATGTTTGGGCACATGTTTTGTGTTTTTAGTTGTTTAGAAAAGTTTTGATTTTAGCATTTTAACTATCCTTAACTTTCTTGTTTTACTGTTCTATTTTTGTTTTAATTCGTTAATTTTGTCGGTAATTTTAGTCTAATAATGGATTTCTTGTTTAGAAAGGTAAGACGTGATAAATTAGGAAACTACCAAAATGAGAAATGCATCTTCTAAAAATTCCTTTTTGCACCAACAGTCTTTCCAACTTTAGACTTTTTCAAGTTAAGGAATTCTAGGACTTTCAATCTTAAGATCTCGGGAGATCGTCTTTTCTATCCTTATCAAATATCATCTCGTAACACAATACTTTACCACAAATGAAAACTTAAAATCAAATGAATCTGCCTATTTCAGATAGTAGAGACGAGTAGTACCAGACGAAGCACGTACCGAGTTGACTCGGAAATGAACGAAAACAGACGAAGTCTCGGCATAGGACCTTTGAGTAGTTTCAAGAACATCATCATGACAAGATCTGCCAAAGTTCGCGACATCTACCTGATTAGTAGCAAGCAGAAGTATCACCAAATAGCGGCTGTGGAACCAGAGGTAAGTACATACTTGAACCAACCAAAGAAGTGAGTAATAAGTAGTTTAAAGTTTGAACTCGACGATTTTGTAATATGTTTGTTTGTTTCACGGACTATCGAACGACTAGTCCGATTTTGATTGAATTCGGGAATGTTATATTCACATTTTATTGTCTTGAAAATCTGAATCACATACCCCATAGCTGTTCAACTTTTTCTTTTTAACCTAATACCTATTTTTTGACTTCAGGTACTCAAACAAAACACGAGCAATCTACTCAAAGAAAGAAATCAGTATGACATGTTCCGAGCCAAAAGCGCGGGCAGAGGAGGAGAGAGGAAATCTTCAGAGCTCAAGAATAACACTATCAGTAGAAACAACAGCAGAAACTCCAAGTCCAAAACCAACAATAAAGGCTACCAATTTAACAAAACTGAAGACGATTACTATGGGAAATTCACGAACAATAACACGATATTCAAAAAATTCAACACACAAGACGACTATACTGAAGCTGTTGACACAGATATTAAATTTGACAAAAGTGACAGCGTTAAACCTATCGAACCAAGAGCCAAACCTAACATCTATGAAACTGTTCCTAGACATCGTACCCATATAAATCGAACCAGCACAAGCCTCTCAGTGACATTACAAAAGGAAACTGACAATGGGACACTAGAAACCAAACTAGACACGGATACGAACAGAAAGAGCAAAAGCATATACGGTCCACAAACGACACAGCTAAACCATCGGCCGCAAACACCCAAGATAAAGAAATCTGTGGAAATGCGCAACAATCTCAAACTGCTGGGGTCCAACTCCGCTGATGTGATGAAAACCATTGTGGCCCTGCCCAAGAAGTCACCAGAGTGTGGAAGAATCCCCAGTGGGACAAACCACGAGAGGAAACCCAGGAAGACACCAAGGAGCAAGACTAAGACGAAGGAGATCCAGGCGATGGAATTGCCACCTCAACTTCTGCATCCATTGTGGAAGAGAATACCTCATCGGGCGTTGTATGGGTGGTCGGAGAAGCATCAGCTTCTGGAAACCATTCTGCATAAACAGGTAAAGTTGTGATGACGTGTATGTTGTAACTAAGTAGAACTGGGACTGCAACTAATAGGCATGCAGAGAGGACTTTAATTGTTTTAAAATGTGACTTTTTGAGAGCTTAAGAAGGCTCAGGAAGTCAGGACCACACTTTGAGATAATCAAGTTAATCTACCAATCAGAATACAACATTTTAAACATTGATCAAAAGTGCTGCATTCTGACTGCATTCACCCGTGCCTTTGGACGAAACGACTTAAGATTTGATTATGAATCTCAAAGTGAGGTGTTGGGCCCAAGTAAGCAAATATAATTCTAACTTTAACAACACATTCCCCGTATTTCAGATAGCAGAGGACCGCATCCAATCCCTATACTACCCCAGCGAGGAAGCCTTCACACTGGACCAGGAATCAAGTGGCGTCCGCTTCCTACAGAAACCCATAGTGAGTAGCGCTCTGGAAGTTCTCACGCTGCTTCAGTACTACGAGACTAGTCCGGGGGCACTGCCCAAACCTCAGGTTGTATGCCCGGGGCAAACCCCAGGGAAAGAGGATGAGGGGAGTGAGGACACGGAGAGTGGTTACGAGGGAGATGACGAGTAGTGACATCATAATTACACCCCCGATTACCAGATACGTTTAAACCCAATCAACGCCCATGTACAGTTGTATGAAAACTTAGTTTAATTATGATAATGACTCAAATGAGCGATAAGTGTATGATGAGTGAGAAAAAGTAAAATATGAGTGGTATATACGTAATCAGCATAGTAAGTAGGTAGATCTTTAAGCCATACTCCGTGGTTGACGTAAATACTAACTGATGAAAAAGTGTGAGAGAAAGACCAGGAATCAAGTGGCGTCCGCTTCCTACAGAAACCCATAGTGAGTAGCGCTCTGGAAGTTCTCACGCTGCTTCAGTACTACGAGACCAGTCCGGGGGCACTGCCCAAACCTCAGGTTGTATGCCCGGGGCAAAGCCCAGGAAAAGAGGATGAGGGGAGTGAGGACACGGAGAGTGGTTACGAGGGAGATGACGAGTAGTGACGTCATAATTACACCCCCGATTACCAGATACGTTTAAACCCAATCAACGCCCATGTACAGTTGTATGAAAACTAGCCTTAGTTTAATTATGATAATGACTCAAATGAGCGATAAGTGTATGATGAGTGAGAAAAAGTAAAATATGAGTGATTGAGTGGTATATACGTAATCAGCATAGTAAGTAGGTAGTTTAAGCCATACTCCGTGGTTGACGTAAATACTAACTGATGAAAAAGTGTGAGAGAAAACAATATTATTGAACTGATGTATCCAGTTCACGACACATTTTAAAAATTTTGGTGGATTGTTCATTAAAAGTCCTTGATTGGTCATTTGATCTTTAAAAAATTGATTGTTTGAGGTTTCTAACCCTCAGATCTCTACAGAATTATGATTAATCATTATTCTGTCTACTCCAATATTGTTGCATTTTATTATTTTTACTTGTTAATTTATATTTTTTTAATACATTTGAAATTTGAATATTTACTTATTTAAATATGAAAAACAAACGCTTGTGTGTATTTACTATATTTTCTTAGTTTGGATAAACACTTTTGAACGGCTAACAAACAATGTAGCAAAGGCTGAACAAAGAAAATAAACAAGTCCAAAATGTGGGTCTTACCTCTACATCTTTAAAGACATGCCGGATGTCAGGCTTGCGGTTTTTCGGTCGTAACTGTCGTGCGCCCCTCTGTCGCAACGTATGATTTAGCGACAGAACGCGACGTCGTACGGCCTGAGCTTGGTGCGAGGATAAATGTCGGAGGGCGCGACTCAAATCCGCATCCGGAATTTCTAAACCGCTCCGATATGCATCGCTCAGCTGAGACAGACCTGCTGTACTGAGCCACTCTGCTTCTTGCTCTCCTGAAAACAAAATAAACAAGGAATAGTAAATTATAATATATTTTTTATATAGGTACTTAATTGTTTTTTTTTTTTTTTTTTTTTTTGGAAAAAAAAATATTAAAATTTTTTTTTTATTGGTTTTTTTTTTTTTTTTTTTTTTTTTTTTTTTTTTTTTCATCAATTTCATTTTCAAGGCTTCAATAGCAGGATTCTCACTTAGCGAGCTCTTCCACCCAACCGGACTGGTTTAAGGTCTGTCTGAGACCTGTTTTACAACCGACTCTGCAATCCCACTCCTTACTTTCTACAGTTTATATTTACCTACTCTTCGCGCAGGAAATTTTGGCAAACCGTACGTCTTTTGAGGGAGTGGGGAGTTCAGTGGTACAGGGCCCAGGGAATTCTTATTGCACTCGCAAAAGAAAAGCCACAGCTCGGGACTAAAGTGATTGGTTTATCGACTTATTATTTGCTTACCTTTGGCGCTATACAAATTAAGAGGATTAAAAATGATACCACAATAACTCCAAACCAAAGCTTCGAGATTAAGAAACCAACGAATTGAAACACATCACCACTCTGACTGTGACTGAAGCTATGAAACTCGATTTTGTATTTTCTTCTCAAGAACTCAACAAAGACATGAATGTGCCCAAGGCTGGGGAGGGTTATTGCCTGCGGCATCCTCTACCATGCTCAGAAGTTAGTAAAGTTCAAATTGAAGAAAATTGCGTGGGAAACGAAGAAAACAAAGAAGGATTTTAGCACATCCTGTCGGTATTTTAAGTTTGTCAGAAGTTCAAAGATTTGGTTGAAAATTTGAGGGAAATCCGTGAGACCAAATAAGAACAAAAATCCAAATCGAGATTACCCATAAAGGTGTGTCCACACATAGTCGACGGCCGTCGAGATACATACGAGTATTTGATCAACACATTGTGGCGGACTCAATCGATAGAGAAAACTCAGTGATCATTAGAGTAGGTATGTATAAACAATCAGTACTGCGCTGAAGTTAAGCAACGTTGCGTGTGGTTGTTGAGCGGATGGGTGACCGCGCTGACTTTTCCCGACCCCACTCGGGCTTTCAAAGAAGAAGGTTTAAGATTTTTTTAGGATTCAGGAATTATAATAGGTTAATAGGTATGGATTATGATTCTTCATTGATTTCTGTACACTTAATATGTATTTCTGTACTATTTCCATATGCAAGACCAGTAAGGAACTACTGTGTTTAATTAGTCTATGTTCAATGACAACGAGGTGTTTCTCAATTATCTCCCATTAAACCTAATTAATAAGGTATGTGCTTCTTAGTCATTATAGTTTCGTGACATCCAGAATCTACCTTCCCGACTTTTCCGAATATTTCCATATGCAAGACCAGTAAGGAACTACTGTGTTTAATTAGTCTATGTTCAATGACAACGAGGTGTTTCTCAATTATCTCCCATGAACCTAATTAATTAGGTATGTGCTTCTTAGTCATTATAGTTTCGTGACATCCAGAATGTACCTTCCCGACTTTTCCGAGGCCGCGCCACATTCGTAGAATTTCCAAAGTATTCCAGAGCCAGAAACTTCGTCGCATTCTTCTCTGAGCAAATAAACAATCACTTGGTTCTGACAGATCAGTTTCTGTTCTCTCTCCCCTCCCTTCTTATCAGTAATTAAATCGATATAGCCGCGCCACATTCGTAGAATTTCCAAAGTATTCCAGAGCCAGAAACTTCGTCGCATTCTTCTCTGAGCAAATAAACAATCACTTGGCTCTGACAGATCAGTTTCTGTTCTCTCTCCCCTCCCTTCTTATCAGTAATTAAATCGATACCACAATTAATTACTCGTAAGCCTCGCATGCTTCTAATACGTAACAGCTAATAGCGTTCAGAGTCAAATAGCTTTGAGTTGTATTACTGTAGCTACTTCTATATATGCCTAGGGATAGACAGATTAGACATTAGGCAGGTATATTGAAATAGTCGGAAATCAGAGACGGATGGGTGAGAATTTTTCAGAACAAGAGAGGATGTTGAGTACCTAGTTCAATTTGAGTTCTTCAAATGTCAAAGTCAGTGCTTGAGAAAGAAATAAACGTTCTTAAATGAGAGGAGGGTTTCTTCAGATAATATGGTTAGTTGGAGAGATCAGTATTAAGCTACGTACCAGGAGACGATGTCTTGAATAATGATATTAAGGCTTTCCATGTATAGGACCATATGGTTAGTTGGAGAGATCAGTATTAAGCTACGTACCAGGAGACGATGTCTTGAATAATGATATTAAGGCTTTCCATGTATAGGACGCAATTACCAATAAAATAACAAAAATCATCAATGTTAACAAGACAATGTTTGAAGATAGACTTTGGTCGAAAAGATAAATAAAGCGGCTACCTCTTGTACTTCCAATCTGAAAGCCTGGACCCTTCTCCAAGCAGCTGCCAAAAGCTAAAAATAAAAGTTCCACAGTCCACTTTGATATGATTATGATAAATCTTCCCTTGAGTATACAAGGCTATAAAGTATGTTCTTAGATCGGATACGCTACACACCACTGACGCCAAGTCACTAATTTAGCTCATGTACACAAGTGAATATAGCTAGGAGTAGACTTTAACCTTGGATCTGTTTCCATTTCCACCTAAATATTTTACTTCTACATAAGGCACCTGTACCTCTCGACATACCTAGATGTGACTATCATAAATTAATCGTAACAATGAAAGACATATGGAAAAAACATGGAAATATCCTGGCAATAACTATCGGAGATGTCATCGTCTTCAATGACTCAAGACATGAGGAAGGAATTCGAATTTACATAAACTTGCATGCATACAAGAGAAGAAATCAAGAAAATGTACCCAAGAATCCCAGGATTATAACAGTACAAGATGCATAATACTACAAGTTGTCGTTAATTAATCAATCAATCTCCTATAGTGGATTAATTTATCGCTGTTAATGAAATTGTTGAAAGGATTACTTGGATAACTGTTAATCAGATGAAATAATAATATTACAAGTTGTTCTGCTTCGAGTTGAGGAAATTCCGAATTACCAAAATGATGTTTCTTTGTGTTATTATGTCACAACTTTGGTACTCACTGCAGCATTGTAGGATTTTTTCCAATATCTCAATAAGCCCAACATCCAATGTTTACCTACCATGCTGGCACCGGTCGCTATGCACATTTATGACATAGCTACTCATTTTCCTCACGAGGCTGAGTGGGCCCCGCAACAGCCAGTCACGGAGGCAATCATTTGCTTCATACAAATTTCTTGACCCCGCCGGGAATCGAACCCGGGTCTCCCGCGTGCAAGGCGAGTGCAGTGACCACTGCACCATGGGAGCTGACTATAGTGGATTAATTTATCGCTGTTAATGAAATTGTTGAAAGGATTACTTGGATAACTGTTAATCAGATGAAATAATAATATTACAAGTTGTTCTGCTTCGAGTTGAGGAAATTCCGAATTACCACATGGTTTAGTCCCGCTCTGAACCAATTAACTGGTGATTGATTAAAATCAAAAGAGATACCATTGGGAGGATTCCATAGCAGATATTTTATGAAAACTTAATGTTAATGCAGCAGACTGATTCATTAGACATTAGATCAATCAACCTAGTTGACAATCAAAATATTTTGTCAAAACCAATAGAATCAACAATATACTTGTTTGTTCGTCTTTAACAAAATGATTGGACATCATCATTGTCTACTCTAAAGGCTGGGCCTTGTCGGTGTATCCAATCTTCTCTGTCCATCGCCACGAATGATTGGACATTGACAAAATGGAGATCTTGTCTTTCGGTTCGGAAATCTCACCCACAAGCAACAAAAATTTAATAGGATCGAAGAAGATTGGTCCAATCCATCTTGTTGGTCTTCTGCCTAAGGATGCCTTACCTTAGAATTTGACTCACGACTTGCATCGTGGACAGCTTCCTCTCTAATTGGACATATTGAATCATGGGCAAAATAACCTACTGGGCAAAGTTAAGGTCGAATGAAGAAACAATGGACTCTACCTACTTTACATATGTAGGTATGCCAGTGGTCCTCGGCTCTACCTATTTTACATACGTATGCCAATGGTCCTCAAAGTATTGAAAGGGTGTGTAGCAGCTACGACACTTCAGGGTTTTGAATGACGCTAAAGGTATTAAAAGCAAAGGAAAAGCGGGCAAATTTCCCAGGGGTTTTGTACTGAAACGACCCGGTTTGGCAACCACTGATATAAAGCACAAGGCAGAATTGTGTGGACGTGCCAGTGTGTCAAGTTGCACTACGACTGGACCTGAATATCAAATAATTTGATAATGATAACCAATAAGTATTATTGATACTGAAATAGGCATGCAAAACACTGAGAGCACATGGAGAATTGAAATTATGTTTTCAAAAAACCTCTTTGGGCCTTAAGACCCTCAGTAGCTTCATGAAGATTAGCTTCAGTAGCTTTTTCAAGTTGGAAGGAATTTAATTATCAAATCAAATCGAAAAATCAAATCATGGTATCTTTGTGGTAAAGCAGAGAGCTTTCTCACAACTTTGTGGGTATCACAGTATTACAAATCTTTCATTTACTCAATCATTATATTTATTATCGCCCGTCTCTTCGATTTGTAATGCCGCCACTGGTCGCTACTCGATTAAAGTATAGCTACTCAATTGTCCTCACTAACCGCCAACAACCTGTAAACATACCCATATAATGACCATACCTCGTATATCTGTAGATTGGTATGGACATTGGCACCTACACTCTAGAAGTCATAGAGCGTAGAGCTGCTTGTGGTTTTAGCGAAGGTTTTATCGTTTATTTCGTAGCTTCGTAAGCGTAAGCATACTTCGAGTAGGATGTCCATCAGTCTATCCCCTATTGTTGAATGGACGAAACCCAATACCCTCTTTTTTTTTCGCATTGTTTTAGAGTGGAAGAATTTTCAAGATTGACTCTTAAGTGGGAAACCCCAAAACCCCTTTTTTTTTTTTTTTTTTTTTTTTTTTTTTTTTTTGAAGAATTTTCAAGATTGAACTCTTCCAAACAACCACATATTATATGAAAAATATTCAGATGAGCTGTCTAGTAAGTACGGGGATGTTTAGGGAGAACTGAAGGAGGTAGAGAGGGCCTGAATATAGGGAAGAAAAAAAAGGTATGCAGTATGCAAAGTGAAAATGAAATTACCAGCTTAATTGAAAAACAAAAGCCATTTCTTGAAGATGGAGAATCCAGCTAATATCACCTCCACCGGGACTCGAACTCAGAATGCCCGGAGCCAATACCAGCGCACTGACCACTACCTAATTTTCCGAAGGTCTCTATAACACCCAATATTAAGGTCTTTATAACACTCAATATTAAGGTTGATACTTGGTCTGCCCAAATCTAAATACTACAACCTTCATTCGGATACGTTCTTGGAAAAAAGATGAGAATGATGCTGCGCCGAATCAAACGATTGGAATTTTTCAAATATGTGTAAGTAGGCAAAAATGTGTAAACATTTTATCTGGTTTTCTACGTCTCAAAAAAAAAGCCAGCCTAGTTAGCTTAGTTGGTAGTGCGTCTGCCTTACTCCAAGCACAGAGCCGAAAAAAACCTCGGCCCCGCCGGGAATCGAACCCGGACCTCCTGCGTGCAAACCTAGTGTGGTACCCACTCGACCACGGAGGTTGCCCTGGAAGGAATTTAATTATTTATATCTGTAATGCCCGCCCCGCCACTAACACTCCGTCTGTCAGAGTGGTGGAAAAATCTTGAGCCTAAGTCTTTCAGGCGGTCTGACAGACCTAGGTCTGAAGCTTTTCCCGCCACAAAAGTTCCTGTCAGACGGTCTGAGTGTCAATGACTGGCATTAAGGTTAAAGTACACATTCCACTCCTATTTTTGATACATATGATTTTTACCCTCTTTTAGATTTTTGTGACTTCATTTTAAGCAGGGTTCCCCAGAAAGAGCTGTTCTACTGATCCACTTGTTTATACCTAAGATACAACAAGTCTATCTTGGAACAGATAAAAGGTGGAGGTACAGAAGAAGTTCATTAGAAGGAAAATAAATAATTCCACGGAATGAAAAGTGAGGAGCAACAAGAATGCAGAAGAATGACAATTAAAATAATTGCTACCCATTGCTAATTGATTGTCATTGAATAGGATGACTTCTGTGTTCTTGAAATGCTCGTGCAGAAAACGGACATTGGAGGACTTCAAAGTTGGAATTTAAAGTACGTACGTGCCCGTAATAAATTTGTGTGTAGATATGTGTCAGGTGGAAAACCAAGTAGTATTTATCTACGATTTATAACTACCTAGAATTTAGAATTACTACACATACAACCTACATTTCTTATGAAACTGCATATTTAGACAGATTTAGACCGGGGACAATTTATTCTGTCGTCAGATTTTACTTGAATTTTTGCAAACGGATGACCTTGTATGATATGTATGAATTATCTATTACCACTTAGATAAATTTTTGTTTTGGAAACGTTTACCAGGATGCAATTTAAGTATATGTTCTCTTTCTTCTCTTTTTATTCCCCTCACTTTAAAAGCAGTCCCTTCATTTAGCCCTGCCCTGTTGGGCAATTATTCAATTGAAAGAAGCCATCTGCTGTCTTTCGCCTTAATCCACCTTAGGAATTACCTTTCTGGTGTCAATATGGTTACCCTCAGAAGTTAGTAAAGTTCAAATTGAAGAAAATTGCGTGGGAAACGAAGAAAACAAAGAAGGATTTTAGCACATCCTGTCGGTATTTCAAGTTTGTCAGAAGTTCAAAGATTTGGTTGAAAATTTGAGGGAAATCCGTGAGACCAAATAAGAACAAAAATCCGAATCGAGATTACCCATAGAGGTGTGTCCACAACTCCACACATAGTCGACGGCCGTCGAGATACATACGAGTATTTGATCAACACATTGTGGCGGACTTAATCGATAGAGAAAACTCAGTGATCATTAGAGTAGGTATGTATAAACATGATACCATTGTTTGTTAATTAAGGTGTGGGCAGAATCACCATAACATACCACGTGTAAATTAGATCCGTTGTTTTATATCAATAAATTGAGTCCATTAATACAAAATGGATTCTAAAACTAATAAGTCACGTGGGTGGTATAATTAAAACACGCGCTCACTAAACAGGAGGACGTGGCTTCGAATCCTAGCAAAGGCGAAGTTTATGTTCATGTGAGAGTTGACAACAGGGATGCTGTTTAAGGATCGCGACAGTCCTCCTATGCTGGGACTTCATGCACAAAGGGATTTTGACAGAACGTACCCTTAACCCCTGTTTGAATTTATCAGCCCTTATAACCTGTTTGAATTTATCAGGAGGCATTGGAATAGAATTAAAGTGTAAGAAATGAGACCTATGAAATGACACTCATTTGTCTTGCAATAAATAGTCCATTAGGATCATTATCTGAAAAATATAGTAAGAAACATATATGAATCAAGGAAAGAAAATGAATGCGGAAAACGGCTCTAAAATATGAAAGAAATAATGGTACGTATGCCTCAATAATTATTTAACCATTAGTGACATTTCGTACTCCGATAAACGTAGGTATCTAAGAATATAATGATGTAGGTTCGAGTAAAATTAATTTTCTTTCTTTATTAGTATGAAAGAACAACTGAACAGAGGGGAGGTCCCTGGGAAAGTAAAAGTTGCTTAAAATGCTGTCCAAGTATGTTTTTCGCACCCAACACATCTCAACAAAAAACTCTGCCCTACCCAAATGAGAAATTGAATATGATCCTATAATGATACCATTGTTTGTTAATTAAGGTGTGGGCAGAATCACCATAACATACCACGTGTAAATTAGATCCGTTGTTTTATATCAATAAATAATTGAGTCCATTAATACAAAATCGATTCTAAAACTAATAATAAGTCACATGGGTGGTATAATTAAAACACGCGCTCACTAAACAGGAGGACGTGGGTTCGAATCCTAGCAAAGGCAAAGTTTATGTTCATGTGAGAGATGACAACAGGGATGCTGTTTAAGGATTGCGACAGTCCTGCAGTCCTCCTACGCTGGGACTTCATGCACAAAGGGATTTTAACAGAACGTACCCTTATAACCTGTTTGAATTTATCAGTCCTTATAACCTGTTTGAATTTATCAGTCCTTATAACCTGTTTGAATTTATCAGGAGGCATCCCTTATAACCTGTTTGAATTTATCAGTCCTTATAACCTGTTTGAATTTATCAGGAGGCATTGAAATGGATTAAAAGTGTAAGAACGGAGACCTATGAAATGACACTCATTTGTCTTGCAATAAATAGTCCATTAGGATCATTATCTGAAAAATATAGTAAGAAACATATGAATCAAGGAAAGAAAATGAATGCGGAAAACGCTTCTAAAATATGAAAGAAATAATGGTACGTATGCCTCAATTATTTAACCATTAGTGACATTTCGTACTCCGATAAACGTATCTAAGAATATAATGATCTAATGATGTAGGTTCGAGTAAAATTAATTTTCTTTCTTTATTAGTATGAAAGAACCACTGAACAGAGGGGAGGTCCCTGGGAAAGTAAAAGTTGCTTAAAATGCTGTCCAAGTATGTTTTTCGCACCCAACACATCTCATGAAAAAACTCTGCCCTACCCAAATGAGAAATTGAATATGATCCTATATGCTACTTCTATATATGCCTAGGGATAGACAGATTAGACATTAGGCAGGTATATTGAAATAGTCGGAAATCAGAGACGGATGGGTGAGATTTTTTCAGAACAAGAGAGGATGTTGAGGATCCTATATTATGATAACCTGATAACGTAATCATTCATTGTTCAAAGCAACGTGAACAGGTATCGAAAATATTTGAGGAGTTGGAGATATTTCCAGATTTCACTGCATTCATCAAGTGTTCAAGTACTCGATAATTAAACAGTCGATCGTAAAAATCAGGTGAAATTTGTGAACCTGATTTCTCGCCTTGTTCTTGGAAATTTCGTTTTCTGCTTTCTTTTATCTTCCTAATCAAGGAGCCAGCGGCGATAGCACGTTGAACGCACGAGTTCTCAATGGATCGCTGAAGTTAAGCAACGTTGCGTGTGATTGTTGAGTGGATGGGTGACCGCGCTGACTTTTCCCGACCCCACTCGGGCTTTCTTTCAAAGAAGAAGGTTTAAGATTTTTTTAGGATTCAGGAATTATAATAGGTATGGATTATGATTCTTCAGTGATTTCTGTACACTTAATATGTATTTCTGTACAACATACAGTATTATCTATTTCGAAAAACATTTTATGATTTAAGCAACCACCACCGAGCTACCGCATGTAGTTCATAGACCATCACTCTAGACCTCTGGAAGCTAATAGCAAGCAGGAAGTCCGGATTCAGCAGGAAGTTCCCGCAAAGTGGATAAAAGTGTACAGCGATTTATCGGCCTTTTGTTAAATTATGGTGAATTTCATTTTATTTTTATTTTATTTTTTATTATTATTTTTTTAAAGAGTGTATTTTGCAGAAACAGCCACAGCCAAGAATTGGTAGACTGATATCCTGAAAACCGATCTATGAAATCCAGGGATTATTCAGCTTAGTGCACGTAAGGAAACTACATACGAATTACGAGCAATAAAGAAATAATATGTAATACCAACAGTACATAAAACAACTACCGATTGCATTTTAACAATGGGGTGTTTAATGTTCATTCATATTTATCTACATAATATTGCATTAAATAACTAAATAATATGAAAGTACTAGTTATGATATGAGAATATACATATTAATTGAATTGGTTTGTTCGTGCGATTGTTAAGGAAATACGAATATTACCTACATGCATCCTGCTTTAGGGTGGCAGTAAGTAGGAAGGTATGTACATATTTATGTAATTATATCCTCTCCTTTTTCCTTCTTCAAAATCGGACAACATAATGAAATTATCCGCAACAACCAACATCAGTGGTGCAATGGTTAGCATGATGGACTTTCAGCTCTGGGGGTTGGTGGTTCCAGTCCAAGTCGAGTTAAAAAATAATAATAAAAATCGATGTGTATTTAAGAGGGGAACCACATTTGTGACAAGCAGTTAAGAATGCTTAGTATGTATCTTAGTACTTTGAAGAGTATCTTAGTACCTTGAGTTAACCCCTAACAGACGTCAGACAAACTTCACTTACCCCTAAATCTACCGGTGATACAACATAGGATACCCGTTATTTCCACTCGAGAACAGGACTGGCTAAAGTTCAAAGTCCACACCAACTCCAACAAAAAAACATGACCAAACACACGCGGAGGATAACAAGAAAAGGTCACCTTTTTTTGGCAAAGCAACAAAAACAGCACTAGAAAAATGTCTCCAAGTCACTAAGAGCAAAAAAAGTAAAAATCCAATGTAATGTTACTAAATAAAAAAAAATAAAAAAAAAAAAAAAAAAAAAAAAAAAAAATCGTAAAAACTACAACGCGAGTAACTTTAGATTTGCTACGTGCGGTAATTTCCTCTGCTTGTACATCATCATCATCTGATTCACAACTAAACAAGATACAAATACAACAATACTCAAATTATATCATAACCAGAACAATTCCAAGACCCAGGAGAAGATAAATTCCGTCCAGCAGCCATCGAGTGAAGATTATTGCGGACCTTACAAGTGGGGGTAATATCCCACCTGATCGGAACCCGACGACCTTCAGACTACGAGGCGGGTAGTGGCAACCACAAACCACTGGTCAATTTCATTCACAAGAGCGGATTCGACGATGTTACACAACTCCAGAGTTGGCAAGATGGCAACTTGTTTCATGCTAATAGAGAACACAGAGGTACATGTACGGATAATTAAAACAAATTGTCGGACTTTATAAACCGCCAACAACCTGTAAACATACCCATATAATGACCATACCTCGTATATCTGTAGATTGGTATGGACATTGGCACCTACACTCTAGGAGTCATAGAGCGTAGAGCTGCTTGTGGTTTTAGCGAAGGTTTTATCGTTTATTTCGTAACTTCGTATTATTATTATTATTATTATTGTTATTATTATTAGATGTTAAAAAACAGAACATACTATATTAATAATTTTCAACTGTATCTACCTACTGAATTAATTATGTTTAATGTTTTTTTGGACTAGAAAAATCAGACAGATTATTATTTTATTAATGTGTATTAAGTATTTATTATTATTTTTGATATTGGACAGTTGGTATTCATACGAATCAGGACATTGTTTCCTGAGTGTCTAAGCTTGACCGCTTCTTGCAAACTTCCGTTCCCAATATCGAATAACTGAAGCTCACAATTAACTGTAAATAACTCACACTGTCACTATATTGCAATATTAAGAGAAGTGCCTGCACAGAAGATCGATTATATTCATTCAACACACTTTAAGCATTGAAAGATTCAGGACAGACAGGTGGAATGGCGAAATTTTTAGGGAGATTCCTATACCAACCTCGATTTATTTATCATTACACGTATGATATGTAGAAGACTTTTGGTGATAGACGGATAGATTTTACACACTTGATTCTTATTTCTGTGAGACAATACTCATTAATATCATTGTGATGTGGTTTTTCTCGGAACGGTTGGCTTTCTCCTATCCTGTCTTCGCTTTCAGGACCATAACAATAATAACTTGCTACTTCAAATTCAAAAGCATTTTTAGTATTGAAATCTATACATCTACTCTAGATGAAATTTTAAATTTCCTTTAAAATTATGTAGTTAGTCTTCTTACCTTCATCCTCCAACTGACGGGCCGCCTCCTCCTGTTCATCCAGGAATTCATCCAGTCGCTTGGTCTCCTGAAGGATCCGATATTCATTCCAGTAATCCTGAAAGTCCTGATCCTGACTCACGTCTGCCTCCATTGCTAAACGTCACCTGGTCGCTACACCACAGCACAACATAACCCTCACACCTGCCGAAAAGAAACACACATTTTCCTAAATTAATAAAAAGCCCGGGGCGTATTTTATCCTAAATAGATAAGGGATAAGGTTCGTTCTCCGAACGGTTGGTTTTCTCCTATCCTGTCTTCCTTCTCTCTTCGCTTTCGGGACGATAGGACCTTAGCAGTTACAATTCCCTCTATCAAACCTCTTCAAAAAAAAAAAATCCAGCATTGTTAGTTTGGTAGCCGCGGCCGGCGCAGGAGATAAGAAAACTTTATAAAAATTCGAAGTTGGTTTAGCTTCATTACCCCACCTGCCTTGTAAGCGATAGGTCGCGGATTCGGTTTCAGCCTGTGGCGGACTTTATCCTAAATAGAAAAGATTCGATTTCGGAACGGCTGGCTTTCTGTGCTAGGTCGCGGGTTCGAATCCCGCCCGGGGCGACCTTTATCCTGAGCAGATAAGGTTCGATTTCGGAAAGGCTTTCCCCTATCCTGTCTTTTTCTCTCTTCAATTTCGGGATGATCAGACCTACGTTGTTACAGCTCCCTCTATCAAACCTCCTGCCATAAAAGGAGCCCTTAAAAATTTACTTTATGTGCTTAACATTTTGCCAAATTTATTATCTCCTTCTTATAAATAAGAAGATAATTAATTTTTCACACTCAACTTGGTCTTATATTGTCTTATCTAAGAATGTACCTATATGATCTATTGACCTTTCATCCACTCTTGACTATCAACAAAAACAGGTTTATGAATTGCCTCAAATATTAATATTGAGATACCTACCTACCTATGTATCTAGCTCTAGCCAACAGGTGTATGGTGTATCATTAAAAATTCTAGAACCTAAGTAAGTACAAGTGCTAATCAATATTAAACAAATCTGCTGGAATGTGCTGATGACTAGAATTGTGAAATGACCCTCATACACATACCACCTCATAAACATGACAAAGTCATTCTACTTTTGAGTGCCAGAACACACCTACTCCATACACTGAGGCAAGTCTATTTGCCCCCTAGCTGAATACGGCCCAGACCTGAGATGTGTTAACTAAGCAGGTCTATGTGTCAAAATCTTCATGTCTTCACACTAGATCAGCTATGAACCCATTCAGTGACCTCAGGGCAAATGGTTGATTTCAAATTCCTTTGATGGGAGATTTTGGTCTTCCTAGAATTTTCTCAAATAGGCACCTCCTAATACTTAAGTAACTTAACTTACTTATCAAAGTTGGAATTACTTAAATCTTCTCATAATTTTCTTCACTTAGCAAGATCTGGGTACCATAACTAATCAGTTAAATCTCAAATAGCAATACATAAGACAAGGCATACAATATAATCTCAGTGCAAAATAACAAACACTTCAATATTATTTTATAATCCTTCACCTAATACCTATTATACCTAGGTAGGTACCTAAACATATTCTGTGACTTCAACACACCAAACTCTCCACTTTCTCCCAAAAAAGATTGCCAAATTTATTTACATGGATACTTAAATATCAAATTGTTGTATGGTAGTAAATAAAATAAAGATGCCAATTCATACAAAAGGTGATAACTTGGACCTGTAGTTTCTCTAAAATATACCTAGGTACTTATGAAGTAGTTTTGACTTAAAATAAAAACAATGCATAAGTGTGTGCCTACCTAACTAAGTAATAAGATTTGGGCTTGAACTGTAGAGGATCTTCTCTGGGTGAGTTTTGCAATTAACAGATCCACTAGTTTTAAAAGTTCAAAAGGCATTCCAAAAGGAACCATAAGTCCTTAAAATATTACTGGTATCAAACTAAATAGGTACTTAAAATGTTGAGTACAATCATGAGTTTAGTAAGTACTTCTTAGCAATAAATTTTGATCTTTCAAGAATCTTTTTATATTGGTAATGCCACTACTGGTCAGTACTTGATTAAAGTAGTTACCCACTTGTCTTCACAAGGCTGAGTGCACCCTGAACTCCAAGCACAGAGCCGAAAAAACTTCAAACCCACAAGGAATCAAACCCAGGACCTCCAACATGCAAGCCTAGTGTGATACCCACTCAGCTAATTTTTCAAACTATAAGTAAGTAGATGTTTTTTTGGTAAAATATGGCAAACCTATTTATCAACACTTGAAGGGCATTTGTAGTTTGAATTGCTGGATTGGATTTGTTCATGGGAGCCTTCTTTTGAGTGAGTTCTACAGATCACTAAAAAAACTCATTCCCTTCTCTATCCCAGCCTAGTTAGCTTGGTTGATAGCATGTCTGCCCTGTAAGCTTTAGGCCAAGGGTTTCATTCCCACCCGGACAGTTTTTAACCTGAATGGATAATGTTCATTCTCAGGACGGCTGGCTTTCTCTGATCCTGTCTTCCTTCTCTCTGGAACGATGAGACCTTAGCAGTTATGGTTCCCTCTATCAAACCTCTTCAAAATAAAAAACCTGTCTACGGTTTATTACCTACTTATCCACATATCAGCTATTTAATGGATATGTCAATTTTCCTGTACTACATGCTGTGATGGAAATAACACCAGTGTCTGCTTTATCCAAGATGAGTCTATGAGTCAGTAGAGAAGAAAGTGAAAATCTATTGATCTACTTACCAAGAAATGGGTGCAGACTTCAACAACCTGTTGCTTCTGGAAAACCCAGCACATCAAGAATACCAAGGGCACTAGAACTATTTGCAAAACACGGACAAAGTAAAGAACATAGGTGAGAGAAAACCTGTATCGGGAAACTATGCAGAGGTAATTATTAAAAAGTAATTAGATTAGATTCTCACAATTAATTGAATTTACCTAGGTATTTTGTTTGTTTTCATTAAAAACTTTTCGCGAATTTCTGATTTCTGCTCAGCACCCTACTCCACCTTCCTCGTCCACTTCAAACAAGCAAATGGCCATGAAATGTAATCAGCTGATTTAGCTGCAATATGAGTACCTACACGCTTGTTCAGAAGTTCGGAAGGGAAATTGAAATATATTATTATTTGGAAATCTTCACAAATTATGAGGTTTATATCATTATCATTATTGATTTTATTCCATTTTCTTTCCATTTAATTCAATCCAAGATAAATAAATCGCAAAAATTGAGCAAAAAATCAACTTTCCTGCTGGTGTCTAGTCAGTCTTCAGTTCTGGACGAAGCTTAAAAATTTACAGTGTTGCCGACCTGTGTTTTTTTTGTGCATAATTTTCATTCCTAGACCGCGTCGATGACTCGATGCGAACACTACGCTGCGTTGATGTGTGTTTTTCATTTCACTTCGCGTCCACCGTCCAGCCGAGTTAGCTCGATTGGTAGCGCATCTGCCTTATAACGCTAGGCCAAGGGTTCGATTCCCGCCCGGGGCGGATTTTACCTTGAACGGATAATGTTTGTTCTCAGAACTGCTAGCTTTCTCCTATCCTGTGTTCCTTCAAAAAAAGAAAACATCTCAAAACTTCCAGATCCATTTTAATAAATACCTCTTTAATATTTATTGTATGTGTTGAAACTCAATTCTTTCAATAATCTTGTTTCAGTTCCACATCCCAGTAGTCATTTCAGTGGCGGGTGATGTGTCCATATCTCTGGAACAGCCTCTGGTCAAAGCTTCGGTCACTGATTTACTGGGCAACCCCCTCCCCAACTCACTCACCGTCACTGCTGAATCAGTCACCAAGGTTCTCGATAATGTGGTCGTGGCTTCCAAGTTGAAATTCGCGCCCGTGTCTAACCAGAAGTAAGTGCACACGCTTGAAATTTTATGCAGGTTGGCTTAACCTTTGTAATAGCCATCAATAATTTTTCCTAATTAGATTGTAAGGTACCTGCTTTGTACACGTTAGATCACAGGTTCGATTATCGCCCAGGGCGAACCTTAAGTTTCGTTCTTAGGACAGCTAACTTTCTCCTATCCTGTCCTCATGCTCTCTTTGATTTTGGGACTATCCGGTGTGTGAATCCTAGTGGTGTATGAGTGAATCCTACTTTCTAGTCATAAATATCAATTCCTCTTGTCTTGTTCACAGGGGTGTCTACTCACTCAACTTCATGGAGAAGAAGCCAGAACCCGGTAGCTACAGATTCTCAGTGAGTGCTGCACCCACACCTGCTGACACTAAACTAGTCGGAGCTACTGGCTCCAGTCTGAGTGTGAAGGTCATGTGCTGGTTGACTCTAGTGGATGCCAGTATCGGTACTTTAGACACGGAGAGAACCACTAAGCCCAAGCTAGAAACGTAAGTGGACATAGTTAGTGTTTGGGCAGGAGTAAAAAGTATCGTTTTGGGGCTGGAGTAAAAAGTATCAATTTTATCCTAAAGGGATAATGTTCTTTCTCGAAACGGCTGGCTTTCTTCTATCCTATCCTCTCTTCCATTTTGGGATGATGAAAATTCCGCTATTAATAGCTCCCTCTATCAAACTGCTTAAAAAAAAAAAAATAAAAATATCCTCTTATTTATTAAAAATATCCTCTTTTCCAGTATCACGTTCCCCAACAAGTTATCTCGCCAGTTAGAAGCAGACTCCCAGCAACGCCTCATTCTGCAGTTCAGCCTCAAGGACAGACAAACCTCTAAACCTGCCACTGTACACCAGGCCTTCGTCAGGTTAAGCAACAAGGAGACGGGACAAGAAGTGATCATGGTGGTGGAAACACCCACTGGAGCCGAAAAGGTGTACAAGTTTGATGTGGTGAGTGATCAGTTTTCTTCGGCTGTAGTGCTTCTGCCCGTTTAAAGTACCTACTCCTTAATTGATGTGGGGGTCCACAGAAATAGTTTTTGTCTGAAAATTCTCATCGTCTGGAGGAAAAAAATCACACTTCTACAGAAGAATTAGGGCTGGTGTCTAACAGACAAAGTAATCTTATTATTTGTGGTGAGCTGAGAACCTCTTCAAAATTTTTGTTGATATCACAGTGTTAGTAAGCCTTATCTGGTTCTATCAACTATAAATTTTCTTTTTACTCCGGTCCAGTAATGTCGCCACTGGTGGCTACTTGATTGTCCTCACTACACTGGTTACACCCCATATTCAAAGCACAGGGGCGAAAAAACTTCGTCTTTGCCGGGAATCGGACCTTCAGTGTGTAAGCTCAGTGTCATACCTACTCGCCCATGGTGGTTGCTTCCTTCAAAAGGAGAAGGAAAAAATCTGGTGTGAACATCACACGACTTTCCTTATCCTATTGAATGATGCTTATAAGCATCATTCAATATCAAATATGTTCTTTTACCCTAACTTTTACAATATCTCTAACCGTTTTGTCGCTATAGCTGAAAACCGCCAAAATCGGTCGAAATACCACCAAGCGCAGCAATTTTGTGTTGCATCCTTGTCACATTTGTGAACTACATACAAAATTTCAAGTCTCTAGCTTGTACCGTTCCCGAGATATTGTTAAATTACACCGAAAACCGCCAAAAAGCGGTAAAATGCCGCCAACCGTTGCACCGATCTTAACCAAAAGTTTCGTGTCGCATCCTTGTCACATTTGACATCTACATACCAAATTTCAAGTCTCTAGCTCTTACCGTTCTCGAGATATTTTGTTTACAGACAGACACACAGACACACACACGGACCAATGGCTCAAACTTTGTATTTAGGCTCTAGGGACCTCAAAACGCATTTTGGCACTAAAAACTGACCATCGAAATTTTGAACCGATTACATTACTTTCCTTCCTATAGGATAAGGAAAGTAAAAAAAAGGAAAAATAATAATAATGATCTTATGAATACAAAACTTTTTCCGTTTTTCTCGCACACTGTATAATACAAATAGGTATCAACAAAAAACAAATTTTCGAAAACACGAACTTTTGAAAAACATTTCCTAATCCCACCAGTTCAATATGTTGTGTTTCAAATAATTCAAATAACAGAAAAACATACCTAAACAAACTCCAAAGATACATGTATCAATACGAATGTTCCAAATGAAAATGACAAAAATATAATATTAAATAAATATACATCTGATTGTATTTAAAATGAAGTTGATAAAAACACAATTGAACAAATATCCATGATTTTGTTTAAACTTTGAAATATGACATAACATAACAAAAACAATACTCAGAATATATTATGTTTGCCAATTGACTGTGTTTCTAACAAACATAAATACATAATTATATTCTGCTTCGATGAACTTAATTCAATAAATACTGTGCTTCAATGAACTTACCTAAAACATAACAAACAAGATAATTCACATAATTAAAACAAAAGAAATACATGAACAAGATATACAAATGAATAAAATTAATACCACTCGTGTCAAACTTTTCCAAGCTCTATTTCTACTGCCAAGAAGAGTGGTGTTGTCAAAACCCCTTCTCAACAAACAATGCAATGGAAAACAATATTTCCACTTGTTAAGTTCGCACAATGGGAGTTTGTCTAATCCCCGCCATTGTGATGGAAGGTCTTTCGTCACCGCAGCGTGCTTGCGAAAGAAAGCCGAAAACGGGAAGGATGGGAAACCGACTCAGAATACTTTAGAAGATGGGAAAGTGACTAGAGAGAGAGAGAGAGAGAGAGAGAGAGAGAGAGAGAGAGAGAGAGAGAGAGAAAATTGCTCCAAACAAAGCTCGAAAGTTCAATGGGGCTCCGTCTAATATCGTAATTATTTGATTGTAAATATTTGGGTTTGGCTGAGGAACTATAAACAGAGAGTAGATCAGCGTCTAGCTAGGGAACTATAAACAGGGAGTAGACTAGTCCAAATTTCCTTATGCCATATTAAAGCGAAGGTTGAGTGCCAAGGGCATCCACTCGGAAAATTTTGTTTAGCCAAAACCAGTTGGCCTCAAGCTGATTGAGAGGCTGACGACAAACGCCGACCCCATCTGAACATGGGAAAAGCGAAGAAGAAGATTGTAAATATTTGATATTCTCTCTTTTGTTCTCGTTTCAACCCAGTACTTACCTAAATGGGAAGTAATTTGTCTTTGTTCGCCCATCTGATGAGAGGTACTACGACGCAGACCACACGAATCTAATGAATGTTCTCCTTTGTGTTTTCAGCATATGTTCCGTGAAGCAGAGAGAAGACCTCCTGTGTTTGTATCCAATCTGTTTACCGCCCTCGTATTGCTGCCCATCCTAATCCTGTTTATTCTGGTAAGTTTATCCGTCACCTAAACATTGAATTATACATATTAAAAAATCTAAACACGATCAAGAAAAGATAGAAACAGGGTGTCTACCAGACTGGAAAACCGGGAATTGTCAGGGAATTTCACGGAGACTGGAAAAGTCAGGGAATTTCTCAAAAAATTGACAAAAATCCAAAAAAGTCAGGGAATTTTTCAAAGCCTAAAAAAAAAGAATTTTTGGTCAGTAAAAAAAGTATGCAACCTTGAAGGGGCTACTTAAATTTTCTCGCAAAAATTTTGCCTGCGGCGCTGTAATTTTGTGTTCTATAGAAACGTATTGGTGTGGGGGGATAAACAATACTCGTCTTGTATGTACTTGTAATGAATTTGATGGCACATTCGTTCTCTTTTGACAAAATTGCAAGGTGCTACTCGTCTTGTATGTACTTGTAATGAATTTGATGGCACATTCGTTCTCTTTTGACAAAATTTTTGATGGCAAATTCTAAAAAAAAGTGGATATAACTTTCAAAAATTTTTGATATTGGCTTGTTACAAGCGCATATTTTGTGAACCATCATTCCTAGAACCCTTACATGTACACCGATTGATTTCTCGTGAAAAGTTACATAGGAAAGACTCCTTGGTCATCTTAAATACTCTAATGGAAACTCTTGTTGAAAAAAAAAAATCATGTTTGAAATATTTTGGAGATATCACAGAGGAGGAGAGGGGAGCAGAGAGAACCTTCCAGTCTGAAAGCAGAAGGAGAGAATGAGCTCTGACAAAAATCTAGGTCTGAAGAAACCTCCCTTGACCCCCTACTACCAAAAACCATGTAGGGGGTCACGGGAAATGTAGAGGGTTGAGGGGAGGGATTCTCCTACCATTTTGACCATAGGGTTTGGACAGTTTGGACTTAAATTTACTCAATTTCCCTTCATTTTCATAAGTGGGGAGGTCCTCATCGATTCTTCTGTGATAAGTCACCTATTCGCAGTTTTGCTCGTAGTATTCGCGGTTGGCTCGCGGTATTTCGCGGTTGGCTCGCGGTATCTGCGGTTGTTCGCGGTATTCGCGCGGTTCGTTCTCGGTATCCGCGGTTTGTTCGCGGTATCCGCGGTTAGTTCGCGGTATCCGCGGGTTTGTTCGCGGTATCCGGCGGTTTGTTCGCGGTATATCCGCAGTTTGTTCGCGGTATCCCGCGGTTTGGTTCGCGGTATCCGCGGTTTTGTTCGCGGTGTGCCGCGGGTTTGTTCGCGGTATCCGCGGTTTGTTCGCGGTATCCGCGGTTTGTTCGCGGTATCCGCGGTTTGTTCGCGGTATCCGCGGTTTTTTCGCTGTATCTGCGGTTGTTCGCGGTATTCGCCGGTTTGTTCGCGGTATTCGCGGTTTGTTCGCGGTATCCGCGGGTTTGTTCGCGGTATCCGCGGTTTGTTCCGCGGTATCTGCGGTTGTTCGCGGTAATTCGCGGTTTGTTCGCGGTATCCGCGGTTGTTTGCGGTATTCGCGTTTGTGCGCAGTATCGCGGTTTGTTGTCGCGATATTCGCAGTTATGGGTTCGATCTCAGGCAAACGCAGATTTTTTTCAGCTCTTTTTTTACCGCCAAAAATTGATGAAACCAAAATTTGATTGTATAGCTCACAATTTTTGCCTGCGGCGTTGTTCCCATTCCTTATCGTGTTAACCCTTCATCCCCCAAGGATGTGTGAATGATGTAGTTACCGAAAAATTACAAAAAAAAAAAAAAATGCGGCGCAGTTATTTCATGTGCAAATGGAGGACCTTAAGCCCTTACCCTAGTGGGATGAAAAAAGATTGGAGATAAATGTTGAACAGAAAAAAAAAAAAAAAAAAAAAAAAAAAATCTGTTGTGACGCAGTGGGAATAGGGTGGAAAATCTTGAAAAAGTATACTGGAAATTTGAAAAAAAAAAATGGACTGGAAAACCGAGAAAAGTTAGGGAATTTTATTTTTCCATTTTGGTAGACACCCTGTAGAAAGTGGGGAAGGATTTTCAACTCTTCCATTAATAACTTCGCACTTCACAATAGATAATAGTAGTGAGATAAAACAATGCATTGTTAGTCCAAAATAACGTCCCGCTTGATAACACCCAAACCTAGAGAGCTGAAATTTGGTAGTACCTAGTATTCCTAATATGTTCTAGATGTGCAATAAATGTATATTTTGCCGAAAAATCATAATATTTGTGAAGTGCAAAGTGCGACATTGATAGCTACCATATTATACCTAGGTAGGACATCATTCACGTTGTTTTTCACGCCCTCATTTTTGTGTTACAGTGGGGAAAACTTGGCATCAACATTTCCAACTTCCCATTCAGGCTGAGCGCGATCGCTTTCCATCTGTGTCTAGGGGGTAAGTGTCCTACTATTGTCACATGTTAATGCCTATGTAAGACGGCCCAACGCAACGGTTAAAGACCAAATTTACAAGATTTTGTAATGAATTATTTAAAGTGCAGAAGAAGAGAAGAAGAAAGATAGATCTTCCAAGCTTAGACCCCATTCCCAGTTGTCTTTCGGGAAAAAAATCGTGTCGTGTGGTAGTGGGAACACTCTCATTGAAAATACATTGCCTCCAGGACATTTAGTTTCTTTCGGGGAAAAAATTGTGTTGTGTGGTAGTGGGAACACTCATTGAAAATACATTGCCTCCAGGACATTTAGTTTCTTTCAGGGAAAAAAATTGTGTTGTGTGGTAGTGGGAACACTCATTTAAATTACATTGCCTACAGGACATTTTATGTCTTTCAGGGGAAAAATTCGTGTGAAACTCACGGCAAGTGGGAATGGGGTCTTAAAGGTCGATTTTATAAAGCAATTGTTTTTATAATATGAGATTTTCGAGAGGGGGAAAAACACCAACAACAATAACAACAATCCTAATTTCGTGTTTCAGGTATCTTTGTTCTGTTCGGATTCTTCTGGCTTCAGTTGAACATGTTTGAAACTCTCAAGTATTTATTCTTCCTCTCCATCATTACATTCTACACGGGCAACTCTCTCCTCAGTCATATTGCATCGTCCAAGAAGCACTAAACTCTGTAACTGTAGGGGCCACAATGTGATTTTAAACTTGGTTTACCTCTTTTATTCAGCAAGCTGATTGGCTGAACAGTTTGAAATCAACCAATGAGATTACTTAATCCCAGAGTTATGCTTCTTAGTTTAACTCTTGGTTTAAGCAACCTTATTGGCTGAACAGTTTGAAATCAACCAATCAGATTACTTAATCCCAGAGTTATGCTTCTTAGTTTAACTCTTGGTTTAAGCAACCTTATTGGCTGAAAGTTTTGAAACCAACCAATCAGATAACTTAATCCTAGAGAATTTTAAGCTCAAATTGTGGTCCTGGTCATAAAGCTACGTTTTGCTTAAGTCGACGAGCATCAATAGCAATAAAAGCGACATCATTCCAATTGAATATGTAAAGATCTTGTTTCGTGTACAGTTGAAATTTATAAAATGGGGAAATACCTTTTAATTGTATTTCGTGTTAATATAAGCTGGGCTTCGCTATAAAATCTGGCCATGAACCACTTCTCGAGGTTAACGCCGGATGTGTTCTCTACCACCTAGCCTTTGGAGTTCTATTATTTATATGGTCATAAAATTCTATGCCTCGGCTGGGATTGAACCCGCGCCCTCCTGTTTAAGAGGCCAGTGCCTTGACCATTACTCCACCGAGGAAATTCATACGTTTCTTCTGTTGGCTATTCATTTTCGCTCTACGCATAACCCTCCCTACCTACCTTTATTCCTAGACCATTGTATTGATATCAAGCAGAACTTTGAACTCTGAATCTTTCGTGTAAAATGATAATTCTCAGGTAGTTGCAATAATGTGGAAAACATGCCTATCTTACTGAATATGTATAAGCTGTAATCGACAAAAATAGTTGGGCACGTAGGCCCTGAATCTTATTAATATTTATAGTTAACAGATGATATTTTAATATCCTAATCTTACAATTAATTTGATTCTTATTATTCTAAGACTTTTGTTAAATTGTTTTATATTTTTCTATACTGTGTTTCTATCGAGATCTCAAACTATTTTCCTGTGTGCTAAGTGTGTTTAGAATTATTTAAGGAAAGGGTTCAGGCATTTCTATTTGTGTGTAAACTTTCATTTTGTAGATCCATGAAAAATGATTGTAATAAAAGATCTATTAACTACATACATGACGTGAGTTCTTTATTTTCAATAATAATAATTTGTTTGATTTCTTAGAAATGATCTTTCTCTGATAACCAAGATTTTCTCACGACGCGACGGGCGTTAGGAGTTACCCCACGTCCAGACGGCTCATCTGGATACCAAACACGCACAACGTTACTTAACTTCCGTGAACCCTTTCAGATTTTCAGAGCAAAGACTACCTTGTATTGATGAAGTAGATTTTGTACGCATGGTATGTTTTTTGCAATAAGAGCCGAGAGTTCAAGGGCAAACACTTTTTGAAGCGGAGTTGAACCCGGCACCTAGAATATAAGTGGGTATAATTTACAATCAGGATCAAAGCCGAGAATCTGAACATGAAATACGAAGATGCAAATAATTCCTGGAGGCGCCTGTTGTTTTGCAAATAAAAATTACGAGCTATTCTACCAGTAGAACTTTTTGAAGTCCTGATTTATTTTCTGCAGCTGATTTTATTATTTATTGCTGCACCAGTGATTGGGTTAAAAAGGAATTAATTATTTTGATCTCAATTTTACAAATGATCTTTCCGCCCGGGGCGGACTTTATCCTGAACGGATAAGGTTCGTTCTCGGAACGGCTGGCTTTCTTTATCATGTCTTTATTCGCTCTTCAATTTCGGGACGATAAAACCTTTGCAGTTACAAGTTCCCTCTATCAAACCTCTTTAAAGAAAACCCCTCATGGAAAAAAACCCTTGGAAGTTAAAAGTCCCCTTTAAAAACCCTTTTAAAAAAAACCCCCTCAGGGAAAAAAAAAAAAAAAAAAAAAATCGAAAAATTTCCTCCTTATAAGTTCCGCAGGATCCGATTCTCTTTTTCCTTATTCAAAACTATCAGCTGGAACGGTCATCAAGATCTTATCCTTGAATCGACCGCTGACCCTGTACCCCAGGAATAGAAGGATTGTCCTCTGGTTCTAATGTCCCGGGTTCAATAACCCGATATCAAGTTCAGCTCAGGCATTAGTTGTACCTACCTCAATACGTATTAGATATCCTCTAACACTCCCACACCCACAGTTCTGGTTTTCGAATCACGACTGGTCGAATAAACTGGACTCTAGGTATGTGCTTAGTATGATTTGCACGCAGATGCAGTTGCTCGAACTCCGAGAATCAAGACCCCTGCAGAAGGTTCTAATGGACTTGAACTTGTGTCTGACCAAGTCTACAGTCTAGTCTGTTGTACGCCGGGATCGTTTAGGGTGAGGTCAAGGCGAAAATACAAGAAAGACGAGAGAGTATGTTCAACTACTTCACCAAGCCGCTCATTTTTTGACAACCGGCAGCAAAAAATTGACCCCCGGTATTTTAGATCGAACCCGATAGCCGATACCAACATATAGCGGTCATTAGGAAAACGTCTCTCTATTGCCAATTTACTGACCTACTTGGTTTTTTATAATGATGGTTAAACCTCAGAGTCCTCTAGATTTAGGTAGGTAGAGAACGATTTACCCAAGGAGCTTCTTTATACCTCCATGGATTTACCTACTTGTGTAGCTAGTAGGTAGGTACCTTTTTTTATCTTTGAATCGGAATTGTTTGTACAAAATAATGTATTTTTAATTTATTATAGTTACCTGCCCTAAAACACAACAAATTGTAAAAATAGCAAGATCGATATTTTTTAATAAATTTAGTCGAGAGAAAAGAATAAATTATTTTCGTATCGTTCATCAGACACAGGCAATATTAATTTCACCCACCATCTTGAGTTTGCCAATTCCATCGACCCCGTCGGCTATTTAATTTCATATTCAAACTGATCAGAATTTAGAATGTTCAGTCCTCTGATTTTGTTCAAACAATGCTGGGGAAAAACAAGATATTGTTGCTCTTGTGTTGACCCAACACCTGATCAGAAAGGTGCTCTAGCTTGACCCAGCGTCCTAACACATGATTACCTGATTAGGGAGTATCGAATCTCCAATCGCCGCGCCGATCTGACGAGAAACATGCTATGATACAGACCCCTACACCCCTACAGCAGCAGTTGTAACATTACTGGCGGTGACAGACCTTTTAGGCATTTTTGGGATGCCTACAAGAATCAAAAAATAAAATGCTCATCATCTTATTACTCGTATTTATGTCAGATAAGTAAGTCTGTAAGTAAATAAATATACGAGTACAGTCTATAACATATTACAGGAGTAATGGGTACCTAATTGGTACTACCTATATACCTACTGATGGTATAATTTACCTATCGAGCTTCGAGTATCTATAAATACCTACCAACACATACAAATGGCTTTAAAGAACGGAAGAAGACTCGAATCAGATCTAGAACTATAAATTCACAAAAAAATATCTTATAATCCACATGCAAAAACGAATAACAGGATCAGGAAGCTTTTAACTTACCAAGTGAGGTTTGATGGTCACTAACTTCTGCTGGGGGTTGACCTCATGGTAGTAAATCAACTCAGATCAGGCCAGATTCTAATCTTGACCAGAGGGTATTGCTTCTTATAAGTGTAGGTACGTAATACCTAGGTATACATGAGACCGTATAATCCGTATGTTGACGAGCCGAATTTGGTACTAGGTTCTATCTTCTATCACGTACCTTTGACTTTTCCCGGCCCCACTCAGGCTGAGTAATGTGAGGTGGCGGGTGACTTGCCATAGAATGGAGTGTAAAACCTCCGTCATTAAAAACCTGAGCAGCTAGGTACCTCTATACTGCGACAATGACATTAAACCCTTGAAAAAGAAAGAGGAATAACCAATATTATTTCAAAGGGTCTGAGTGTTTCACCCCTAGGGCTCCACACGATCTCTGAATCCGGCCTTGGTTAATTACTCGCATCCGAAGCAACAACAAAAAACCATGTAAAAACTTTATCACACAATTAGGTCTGGGGTATGAGAAGCTAACGAGGAAAACCATGCTGGCGTAGTCTGACCTTCCAATCTTGTACGGAAGTGTCCTAGTGTCCACCAAAGTCTTCCTGAAAATCGAACACCTCAGAAGTTAAAATCTTCAAGAGCGGATCAGTCTAGAGTCAGTGTTCAAGTTGAGTTCATCATGAAAGTCGCAATTGCCACCCTCTGCGTCCTGGTCGCAATCCAGCAGATCTCTGCGGCCCCTCGATTGGATGACCCCTCAGGTTAGTGCATCGACATTTAGGATAACGTCTTGTTCTAATAATGTTGGGTATTGAACACGAAAAAGTTAAGTAATCCCAGATCTTTAAGTATTGCCTACTTTCTTCTTGTTCTTCTTCTTTCCTTCCTTCCCTTTTCAAATTATTGCCTCCAAATCACCAGTTTCTAATCCTAAAGCTGTGTCGATGCGTCGATCGACGGCCGTCGACTATGGTGTGGACACAGCTTAACAGGGCTATAAAATTGATAAAAATAATCTTAGGTAATGCATTCAAATATAGTTACTTATGCCTATGTGATAGGTACATAGGTGATAATAAAATTATGTATTTAGCAACTTAGGTAGATAGGACGTAGGGAAGTACGTAGGTACAGTAGGTAGGTACCTATCTACTACCTATATACGTACAAATTTAAATCATTATATGCCTATCCACGAAGCTATCAAGCATGATGGTTCAATTCAAAGTGCAGAAGTTGTTTTGTTCGTAATTCCCAGAAATTGATAGATAAATCTATTGCTATTCCGAGCTGATATTTTTCTTTTTACTTCATTAACATTAGAAAGAATTTATGTAGATGGGTATATTTATTTGATTTATTTGGGCAATTATTCAATTGAAAGAAGCCATCTGCTGTCTTTCGCCTTAATCCACCTTAGGAATTACCTTTCTGGTGTCAATATGGTACTGTGCATAATTTTCTATCCTTTCCTTTGGCAACACTGTATTTGTTTTGTTTTGTGATGTGTTGAAAAGATGAAAAGTTGATAGGAGAGGAGAGGAGAGTGGATAGAAAAAGAAAACTGAAGTTTGATCTTTGATTTTGCCGGCGTGGAATCAGCAAATTTATCAGCCTCAAATAAATCAAAAAAAACTTTTCCTAGCAGTTTTACTCTCCAATAAAGGTTCTCACAGCTTTCCTCATGTTGGGAAAATCGTCAGGTATGTTATGCCTTAACTATTCTGTTAGTATCATCAAATTAAGAAGTGACATGATAAGGGAGCTATACAGAAATGGGAAGGAGAATACTGGAACTGATTTCAACCCTCCTGACTAACTTCAGCTGATAATGGTAAAAAAATTTCGTTCAAAGCACTTACCACGGTCTCTGCCAACATAACCTAATGGAACATGTCATCCAGTAGAACTTGTGTTCAATTAGGGCCTGCCACACATACACAGACCTGTTGTCATACCTATTGGTCACACTCCAAACTTAGCCTAGTGTTTGTAATATCTTTGTCAACTTCAAGTCATCTAGAGCTAAATACTAAAAGTAGAGTGGAGTTTAGAGCATGTTGCTCTCAGCTCTATATAGTGATGGGTCGTGGGTAAATACCCACTGGGTGGGTAAATAAAAATTGGGTATTTACCCGGGTATTTATCCACCCCCAGGGTGGGTAAATGCACAATTCGACTGAGGCACTTCTTGAAAATACCCGGGTATTTATAAAAATTGGGTATTTACCCGGGTATTTTTAAAAAAAAAGAAGAAAAATAAACAAAAAATATCGTCACTTGATTTTTTTTTTTTTAATTTCCCGGGCACAATTCGACTGAGGCACTTCTTGAAAATACCCGGGTATTTATAAAAATTGGGTATTTACCCGGGTAAATACCCAGGGTATTTACCCCAAAAATAAGTACCCGGGTATTTACCCATCACTAGCTCTATACAGTTTGATATTGTTGCTTCCCTCTACCTGCTCTATGTTTTATGCTCTACTATACTTCACTCTATTTTTACACTAATTCTTGTTCTTTGGTTTCAGCTGGGTGGCTGATAGTATCCTTGCTCGTCATTTACCATGAGTGTCATGGTGCTGTCTCTACACTATCGTACATCAACTCAAATGATAAAGCTCAGTTGAAGAACGTGTTCACATCCAATGTAGCATCAAAGGATTTGGCCTCAGTGCATTATTCTGTGCTTGGGTTGAAGCTTCTTCAGAGTCCGGTCCCTAAGGAACAGGTAAATTGCCATTAGTAGTATTTATTTTTTTTTATTCTGAGTTTGACAAACTTAAGGCAAAATGGTCAAGTTAAAACTTTGAACTTCCAAACATTTGATTGGTATTAAATTTTTAGGCCCGAGATTTTTCACTCACATTGAAATATCACTGCATTGGAAATATCTTTCTACAATTTTCGTTTATTTCTTTTCTCAGGAATTATGCAAGCTATTCTTGGACTCTAGCAAAAACCCAGCAACCAATGATGTGTCCTATTATGCTGCTAGTGGATGGAAAGCTCTTCAGTGCAAAGGAACATTTGCCACACCAGATCTTACAAAGGTTTGTCAATTTGTAGTACTGAAGAAGTCAGCTTTAAAGAAACATTGATATTTCAGATTTGAAATTGGTATTTTCAGGCTTAAATCAAATTCCTGTTTAAGCCATTTCCATCCTGACTGTAACATGTTAAATTCCTATTCAAGATTCACAATATCATATTTTACTGATAACTTGCTTGCTTTTCCAGAAATTAGACTCCATTGTTGCTCAAGAGAGCTCCAGTCTTGCTGATATCTACTATGCTAGTCAAGCATTGAGCAGTCTGGCTCAGAAAATCCAAGAGCCTGCCAAAGTGGTGAAAAATATCAAGAATGCACTCAAAAAGGATGATAGTCTTTCAAAGTAAGTAGTTTACCTAGAAGTCAAACAAATCTTGGGGAGTCATCAAATAAATTCTATTATGAGATGAGTTTATACCCTTTTTATTGTCTACTTTTCCACTAATACACAATCTACTTGGCTTACCTACCAACTTAAATATTTTTATGTAGCTCTGATACTTTTCCTTGGACTGTTAAAAAATTAATTTTATTGAGTTTTGCTTAAAAACTACACTTCTATTTCACAGTTTGGGCTATGCTCTTCACATTGCAACTCTGCTTGGACCTGAAGGCAGTTTCATGTTTGACAGAATTGAGGATATCATTGTGCAAGCTGATGAGATTGACGGCAAATATTTGCAGTTTGAAGGTGGCCTTAGCACCACAGGTAGGTTTGATTACTTATCTCTTTCCATGGTTGTAGGTATAAGTAAAATATGGTTTTTCTTCTTGTAAAAGTAGAAAAGGGGCATTGATGAAAACTGATGAGATCTTACTAGACATTTGAATTTCTATCCCACTGTGTCACACTATCATATCCGCGGTTTGTTCGCGGTATCCGCGGTTTGTTCGCGGTATCCGCGGTTTGTTCGCGGTATCCGCGGTTTTTTCGCTGTATCTGCGGTTGTTCGCGGTATTCGCGGTTTGTTCGCGGTATTCGCGGTTTGTTCGCGGTATCCGCGGTTTGTTCGCGGTATCCGCGGTTTGTTCGCGGTATCTGCGGTTGTTCGCGGTATTCGCGGTTTGTTCGCGGTATCCGCGGTTGTTTGCGGTATTCGCGTTCTGTGCGCAGTATCCGCGGTTTGTTCGCCGATATTCGCAGTTATGGGTTCGATCTCAGGCAAACGCAGATTTTTTTCAGCTCTTTTTTTACCGCAAATAATTGATGAAACCAAAATTTGATTGTATAGCTCACAATTTTTGCCTGCGGCGTTGTTCCTCATTCTTATCGTGTTAACCTTCATCCCCCAGGATGTGTGAATGTGTAGACCGAAAAATTACAAAAAAAAAAAAAATGCGGCGCAGTTATTTCATGTGCAAATGGAGGACTTAAGCCCTTACCCTAGTGGGATGAAAAAAGATTGGAGAATTTGGAGAATTAATGTTGAACAGGCTTGGGAACATTACTTGAAGGAAAAAAAAAATATCTGTTGTGACGCAGTGGGTATAGGGTGGAAAATCTTGAAAAAGTAGACTGGAAATTTGGAAAAAATGGACTGGAAAACCGAGAAAAGTCAGGGAATTTTATTTTTAAATGCCGCCAAGCGTTGCACCGGTCTTAACCAAAAGTTTCGTGTCGCATCCTTGTCACATTTGACATCTACATACCAAATTTCAAGTCTCTAGCTCTTACCGTTCTCGAGATATTTTGTTTACAGACAGACAGACACACACACGGACCAATGGCTGAAACTTTGGATTTAGGCTCAAGGGACCTGAAAACGTGTTTTGACACTAAAAACTGACCATCGAAAATTTGACCCGATTACATTACTTTCCTTCCTATAGGATAAGGAAAGTAAAAACTGATTCTATTCTTCATTCAACCTCCTACCTTGTTGTCATATTTCAGGACCTGGGTGCCAAATCCTCTGTTCTGAATCACCAGAGTGGTGTGTACTCAGTGAGTCTCATTGTAGGGGATGCCGTAGTGGCTAATAGTTTCGTATGGGATATTGCCACCATTCAGTTGAAACTAACAGAGTCGCCTTCCCCTGCTGCCTCGCACACGTCCAAACAACTCTACTATAAACCCAAACCTGAGATCACGGTAAGTTATCTGGATAGGGTACCTTAAACAGAGAGTAGACTAGTGTCTAGCTGTGGGACTATAAACTGGGAGGAAAACAGCTAATTTAACTGTTCTCTAGCCTATTTAGCTGGCAGCTTTCATAGGGTTATCTCCACTTTTAAAGAATAAGCACGGGTCTTCACGATGGTTGACTCCGGTTCAGGTGGGGCCAATTAAACGTGGCTAGGGACCATCATTCCCGTGTATGGTAGGTAAAAAAATATCTTCTCTTTATTCTGCCATCACCATTCGGCTACAGCTGATTGAATTCAGATAACCGGACTTTATAGTCAAGGGACAGATACATCTCAAGCCAGTCTCTATCTCTTCATTGTTACAAATATTGTTTACTACTTAGTTAGGCTGCCATACGCCACAATGTCCAGTTACAGATACTGCTGTGTTTCATTGTGCAATAGCACTTCAAAATCTACTCCAGACAAAGTGTTCATATCTGTGCCCAGAGATGAAAACCGAAGGAAAGCATGGTTCAATGCAATGAGAAGGAAAAATGTTCTATCCTCTAAAACATTTGCAGCTGTTTGTGCTGATCATTTTGATGTAAGTAGTCTGATTAGTCCATATAGTTACTGATGATATAATATTATCACACCATTTATTACAGATTTGAAAGTTCCTTTATTTCTTTTAATATTCAAAGTACCTAATAACAAAACCCAAAGATAATTGTATACCATCCTCTATACATTTTTATAATAGTCATGTTTCATATTCTAATGACAAATGTTCATTTTTTTCTGTTTTCAGTTGGAGAATGATATAGAGAATTATTATTGTTACCATGATTACCAAAACCTGGACATTGAATGTTCAATCCATTCAAAAAATGTGTGTAACTCAGAGAGCTCTAGAAAGATCTATGTTGGGGATTACTAAGAGAGATAGAATCTAACACCAAGGGGGTCTGATGGTCTCCAGCCAGGTTTACCCAGCTTGTTTTGAACCACATATTAGTATATGCAATCAACCATTGTGAGGACTTGGGCTTGCTATTAAAGCCATTCATCCTTAAAAAAAAACTGCTAGCTAGGCTGCTTAGGGTTAGCTGGTCTTCTCCTTGTTTAATGTACCCCCTAGAACTGTCTATGTTATATTGAATATTTTGTGAGAAACAAGTACCTAATTATAATATGTCTCTCAAGACTGATTTTTTAACCACAATCCCCAGAGGTTAAAATTAGCCTAGGAGATGTTTTTGTATGTAAAATATTTCTAAAAATAAATAAATTCAAATAAAATATAATCTTGGTATATTTATTTCTGAACTTTACTCCCCATAACTCTAGGTCTAGGCTAAGCAGAAAGAAAAAGCAGGACGTAAAACTGAGAGAAAACCAGCCCTGTCAAGCCACAGACAATAACACTGGCTCTTTTGAGGGTACCTGAATGGGACTATGGTCAAGTCCGTCTCAGGAAGTAGGGTACAACGACATAATTATGTACCTGAATATCCCTCATCAGACCCCTACGATTTAGGGGCCCTGAACTAACTCTCTGGCCTTGATGACACCTCTTGGTATCCTCTTAATGGGATAGTAGATGAACTCACAGATTTTCTCTAGAATAAACCTGAGTGTGCAGACTCTTTAGAGGTGCTACAGGTGAATTTTAGAGAAACTGGGGAGGTTGAAATATACCAGTGAGGGTACTTCTAGGTTACATCAAGGCCTTGGGATAACAGACCTATCAAACCCCTCATTAGACCCCTTCAGTTCGGGGGCCCCAAA
>NW_007378034.1:90578-91682 GCF_000475195.1 Diaphorina citri | reverse complement strand
AAAAAAAGTGGATATAACTTTCGAATTTTTTTGATATTGGCTTGTTACAAGCGCATATTTCGTGAACCATCATTCCTAGAACCCTTACATGTACACCGATTGATTTCTCGTGAAAAGTTACATAGGAAAGACTCCTTGGTCATCTTAAATATTCTAATGGAAACTCTTGTTGAAAAAAAAAAAGAAATAATATGTTGAAATATTTGGAGATATCACAGAGAGGAGAGAGGGGGGAGGGAGCAGAGAGAACCTTCCAGTCTGAAAGCAGAAGAGAGAATGAGCTCTGACAAAAATCTAGGTCTGAAGAAACCTCCCCTTGACCCCCTACTACCAAAAACCATGTAGGGGGTCAGGGGAAATGTAGGGGGTTGAGGGGAGGATTCTCCTACATTTTGACCATAGGTTTGAAGTTTGGACTTAATTTACTCATTTCCCCTTCATTTTCATAAGTGGAAGGTCCTCATCGATTCTTCTGTGATAAGTCACCTATTCGCAGTTTGCTCGTAGTATTCGCGGTTGGCTCGCGGTATTCGCGGTTGGCTCGCGGTATCTGCGGTTGTTCGCGGTATTCGCGGTTCGTTCTCGGTATCCGCGGTTTGTTCGCGGTATCCGCGGTTAGTCACATTGTTCGTAGGACCGATGGCAGGTGGACAAAAGCAATATTGAACTGGTTCCCACAAAATGGTAAACGTTTGAAGGGAAGACCGTTAGGAAGATGGATCAATCCCATCAGAAAATTTGGAGGTGTTACCTGGATGGAGAAAGCTCAAGATTGGAATTTTTGGAAGGGTGTGGAAGAGGCCTTTATCCAGCAGTGGATAGATATTGGTTGATTATGATGATGAACTATTATACTTAAGTACTTTATTTATTGATTGAGTGGTATGAAATAATAAACCATGATTACCTAATTTTATCTAGAACTTCTTACTTTATTTTGAACATTTTGTGATAAATAAGTACCTAAATATATATATTATATTTTTTTTTTTAGTTACCAACATAGGTATGTATTTATTTTATAACATGTGACATTTCACTGTCCTATAAGCTCAAGGCTTGTGTAGGACATTGATAAAAAAAAAAATAGAATGATATTAGGTA
>NW_007378034.1:8838-89317 GCF_000475195.1 Diaphorina citri | reverse complement strand
CTTGTTGTTGTTGTTGAGAGAGATGTACTTCATTCATAGTTATGATACTTTGTAAGCAGCCCCAGCTTGAGCTTGACTTTATGCCTCTGGGGGTAACCTCTCCTCTAACACTCGCCAGTTGCTTTGGGTTCTCTCGCCACTTCCATTCCCAATTGCTACAGCACATAACCTGTCGTCTAGTTGATCTGGAATCAGCACAGACAGGTACAGGATTTCTCAGTATGTTTGAAATGTTGACTACATAACTATGCACCTACAAGGCGAGGCGCTACTGCATTTCTCATAATTTATTAATAGGCTACGCGGAGAACCAAACTTTGTACTGTGAGAGTCTATGTCGTTAGATACGCAGATGATAAGCAAAATAAATGACGTAAATACCATCTAACAGCAAAATGATCTGAAGTAAAATTTGTTCAATATATAAGGTAAAATGATATACTATACTTACCTTTGATGCTTTTATTCCTCTTAATTGTCAGGACAGGAAGCAAGTATGGAAATCTGTCTTTGATGAAACTCCCAACACAAGTTCACATGTCGACCTTCGGGTTAATTTCTGCTGTCGCCTTATTGAATGCAAAAATCCATTATGGGTCTCTATTGAACGATGAAAAACCTTCCAATTACAGGAAATACTGAGAAAGCTAAAAATTGTTCGAAATTACTCCAAAATGAGGCTGAAAACCAATTGAAATAACGTTAACGAGATTTGTGAAAAAATGAAAACAAGAGCAGTGACGTCATCAGCTTATCACTTTGTTTACATCGTATTCAAAAGTGTTTCAAACTCCCGCCACAGCGGTCGATTTTATTTTGCCTATATCTTGAGAAATACTGAACAGAATCCTGTCAAATTGATATTTTCCTGCTTTTGGAAGAAGAATCTTTTTATTTAAGTAAAAATTGGAAATGACCGAGGTTGTCTATTGTTCTAAATTCTAATCCAAATCTAACTGATGTTTTTGTTCTGATTTCAGCTTTGATTACTAAGTAATCAGATCAGACCATGCCTAGTCATTTCTTCGTCTTCAAGCGGTCAGCTTTCAAACTGTGCAAAGACTTCTCAACTGTGTATAGGTACATACTACATTTGCTGTAGTGCTGTATGATTGTTCTCTGTGCCTATACCTCAATAACTTTTGCTATAATTCTGTGTATTTCATTTTTTGTTGTAAATAAATGTACCTAACTTATTTATTATTCATTGATCTGTTTGAACTTTGAACCCAAAGTCAACAGTGTCTGACTCTATAATCTTCAATAGTTCGATCTTTTTCGATAGGATTTCCTCTAGGTCCCTATAGATTCCCTAGCTATTGGTCATCATCCCTAAATAGCCCTGCACCGTGTTATGTGGGCAGTCAGTCCGATGATATATCAGCATCTCCCTCACGATGTTGTTTCTTCTGCCAGAAACCAGGAATAAATCATAGTCCTACATTATATCACCTACATACATAGGTATACATGTTATTGATAGGTGACTACTGACATATTACAGTCAAAAATCTTCACGCTATTGGTATTCAAATCCGAAGTAACCCTGACAGATCGAAACATTCAAGCAGGAAGTCACAGCGATTGATATGCTTAGCTATGTCTGAATGTATGAGTCACATTTATGTTTAGGTAAACGAGGTAGGTAACTAATCTTTTAATAGTTCCATTCTTCTCTTATTCAATGTTCAGCAGGTATCTTCTTAGGTGTCTTGGGTGCCTAACAATCCCAACATCAGGTGTAATTTGATTTCCTACCTTCAAATTTTTCAATTTATTCACAATGGAATTGAAGAAGGCATCACCATCAACAGCTGTTGATGAAATCAACAGCTGTTGATGAAGATGGCTGTGAGGCCACTTCATATGGCTCTAATGTTCCAACGTTGGAGAGAGTTGGTTTTTTCCAATAGCAAGATACCTCGGTCTTGCTTGGTTCCTCGCTACATATAATCACAATCAACACAATAAGTATAGGCAGGTATCGAGAGGTTTTAGATGAAAATCAGACGTCAAGTTCTTTGTGTTAGGACTAGTGCATAAGGATAGATTAAAGTAGCAAATCGTGATATTTTGTAGGTATTCTTGATACAAACCATATTCATCGATGTAGGTAGGAAATTGGTAATGGTAGGTAGTTAGGTCCACCAAAATTGGGAATTTATATTCCTCTAACGATGTGTGAAAGCTATTAAATTGTCAAACTCGAAATTTCAATATTGTGTAAATGTGAAAAATCTGAATATCTATTGTTATCTATTTACAGGATAAATCCCAAGTACGATGTAGGCACAGACAACATTGTCCATATAAAATTTCCTTATTTCAAATTTACATTTACCTATAAATTTATCTCACATAATTATAGGTAGGTAGTTCTAGGTACTAACAGTCTCAACAACAAACTTCTGAATTTTTATTCAACACCACAGGATAGATTAGAAACCTAGGTATACAAGTAGGATAATTCAAAACAATGGGCCTTTGGGGGCCTCATATTAGCGACTCTTTTTCTGCAGGAGAAGCCCCACTGGACGCCCCACAGGGCAGTATTGCTACTCAATCCATTCCACCATCCATAACAACACCACCACTACGAGTTGCAATAAGAGTTCTTTTATGATGAAATTTCATCAGAAAGAACTCTTATTACCTACCACTCGTGATTTTAGGCTATGATTTGTGATTAGGAAAAGGAATTTTTAATTGTGTTCCCCGTTTTAATATCGTTCCCCGATTATTACACCTAGATAAATTTTTTGACTTGACTTGGACTCGAACCACCAACCTCCAGAGTCCAGATCCAAAGTCCAACGCGTTAACAACTGCACCACTGAGGTTGGTCTGTGATTTACCAAACAATGTTCCTTCACAATAAACTCCCCTTCTCTTCTCCACAGTGGAATCCCTGAGATTCAAACGGTCTCCCAAGCACATCCACAACTTGTTGTTCGGCGGAGGAGGTCACGAAGGTCACAGAGGAGGTGGTGGAGGTGGTAGCTCCTCTGCCGCTGCAGCGGCTGCTAGCAGTGGCGGCTCTTCAGCTTCCGCAGCTGCGGCATCCAGTTCTTCCCACCAATCAGAGACATACAAATTCGGCCCATTCCAGGCCTCGTTCTCATCCGGATCTTCAGCCTCTTCTAGCTCAGCTGGAGGTGGAGCTGGCAGATTCAACGACTATGGAAGCCGCGGAGGTTTTGGAGATTATGGAGGTGGTTCTCTGTAAGTATCATGTTAACGGCTTGGCTAAAGTTGGGAATGTGCTGAACTTCTAGCTGACAGTTAAAAGGGGGTTTACATTAACTCAAAGGAACAAGCCTAAGTCCTCGAGGATGGTTGATCGTACATGCAAGTACCTTGTATTCGGCCCATTCCAGGGGTTCGTAGATTCCCCAACCTATGTAGTTCAGCTCGATAAACCTGGCTATAAAAGTATGTACCTAGGTATTATAAAATTTCTTTACTGTTAAAATCATTCATGTACTCGTAGGTAGGTAAATAAACTAAATGTGACATTTTTAAACTGTTGATGAGATTCCAAAGTAGGTAATTTTCCCCCTCCGTTCCCTTGCAAATAGACAACCTCGATTTTCAAAAAGTCACCTATTTCTGTCGATTATTTGATAGAATGCTTCAAAAAATTACGAAATCAAAAATAATTTTGTCCCTAGGATGTCTTGTTCCAGAGATTTCGTTGAAAAAAGATCGCCATTTCTTATCACATTTCTAAACGCTCTGTGATTGGTCACAGGATGCGTGACGTCATTGCTCTTGTTTAGATTTTTGTAGCCCATTGAATTACCATTGAAGGCCATTGGTTTTGATCATTTTTCGTCATTTTAACAAATTTTTCTTATTTTTCAGTCTGTTTGAATATTTTACCCATATTCAAATTCTTTTTCCGTATTTTTCTTTATAAAGAAGTTTTATGTTTAAAACTATTGGACTGTTGTTTGGTGCCCGTGGAGCTATTCCTGTATTCACTTGGAAGACCTTGACAAACAACAAAACCCTGTCAGAAATAAGCCTCCAAATGTCCAAATTTTGAAAGAATCAATACGAATCCTTAATATTCATTTCTTCAACTAACTCATTATCAAGATGTCATCACCATTCTAATAGATAAACCTTCCAGATGGTTAAGAAATTGAATTCAGATAACCGGACTTTATAGTCAAGGGACAGATACATCTCAAGCCAGTCTCTATCTCTTCATTGTTACAAATATTGTTTAAGTACTACTTAGTTAGGCTGCCATACACCACAATGTCCAGTTACAGATACTGCTGTGTTCCATTGTGCAACAGCACTTCAAAATCTACTCCAGACAAAGTGTTGATATCTGTGCCCAGAGATGAAAACCGAAGGAAAGCATGGTTCAATGCAATGAGAAGGAAAAATGTTCTATCCTCTAAAACATTTGCAGCTGTTTGTGCTGATCATTTTGATGTAAGTAGTCTGATTAGTCCATATAGTTACTGATGATATAATATTATCACACCATTTTATTACAGATTTGAAAGTTCCTTTATTTCTTTTAATATTCAAAGTACCTAATAACAAGTAAATGCAGTTTTTTTGTGTTATTATGTCACAACTTTGGTGCTCACTGCAGCATTGTAGGATTTTCCCAATATCTCAATAATCCTAAAATCCAATGTTTACCTACCATGCTGGCACCGGTCGCTATGCGCATTTATATGTCATAGCTACTCATTTTCCTCACGAGGCTGAGTGGGCCCCGCAACAGCCAGTCACGGAATCAATCATTTGCATGATACAAATTCGCCGGGAATCGAACCCGGGTCTCCCGCGTGCAAGGCGAGCGCAGTGACCACTACGCCATGGGAGCTGACTAATCCTAACATAATGTTGATCCTATGGGTACCACCTATTCAGATTTAAGTATTAGGTAAGTGATTGCCCACTCCTACAACGTGCTTAGTACCTCTGGGCCTCGTAATTTGAATTCAGTGGCACAGATCAAATTCCTAGCAGACGCAAATTTTCTGGAGTCTGAACTTTTTACCTGGTAGCGCCAAAGTAAATCAAGACTTCTTAATTTTGAAAGAAGTTTTATGCTACTAAATAGTACGACACAGGAAATAATTAATTATTGATCGAACCAGATGCATCTAAAGGACACAATGACTTCACGTCACGTGAGCTCATGTGGGCATGGGAAGTCAGAAAGATGTGGTTCAAAGTTCTCCCATAATACTCGTATAGTAAATGATTTCCTTCACTCCATGAGCGTGAGGTGAGGTCAGAAATCAGAAACTTGTATTATGGGAGATCTTTGAACCACATCTTTACGACTCCCTATGAGCTCACACGACTAGAGGGCAGTGTGTTTCTATCTTAACTTTATGATTTTGGATTTCGTCTGTCTAAGATTATTTTTAGTCTCACACTTCACTGATCTATTAGTTTAGTAGGTAACAAGGCTATTTCATGAATTTTTCCTCACCTTTCCTATTCTTGTGGCAGGTATAGGAGGCGGTTCTGCTGAGTTAAGCTACGCCACTACACATGACTAGAGGGCAGTGTGTTTCTATCTTAACTTTATGATTTTGGATTTCGTCTGTCTAAGATTATTTTCACTCTCACACTTCACCGATCTATTAGTTAATTTAGTAGGTAACAAGGCTATTTCATGAATTTTTCCTCACCTTTCCTATTCTTGTGGTAGGTATAGGAGGCGGTTCTGCTGAGTTAAGCTACGCCACTGGTTGTCTCTCATGGTCCATTGCGTTACTTTCACAATCAGTATAATCACAATCAACACAATAAGTATAGGCAGGTATCGAGAGGTTTTAGATGAAAATCAGACGTCAAGTTCTTTGTGTTAGGACTAGTGTCTCATAGGTCACTTTGTAAACCATAGATTTTGTTAAATTATAGGTATCCCCTTATTGTGAAGTTAGTAGTTCTGCCTTACAGGTGGTAAATTTCCGGTGCTTTTTCCACAACCCCTTCAACGCGCGAGACTTTTAGAGGTTCTTTGAAGGTAAGTTCGTAAAAAAATAACAATAGATATTCAGATTTTTCACATTTACACAATATTAAAATTTCGAGTTTGACAATTTAATAGCTTTCACACATCGTTAGAGGAATATAAATTCCCAATTTTGGTGGACCTAACTACCTACCATTACCAATTTCCTACCTACATCGATGAATATGGTTTGTATCAAGAATACCTACAAAATATCACGATTTGCTACTTTAATCTAATGGGCTAATATTTCACCTATCTTGAAATAAATAACACCCATTGGGATATCCTTTCACGTGATGTTTTTTGCTGGTTTTTGGACAAGGTACATTTCTGTTTTGATACACAATTTATCTGTTTTGATACACAAGACTTGTAAAATCATAGCATGTTGGATATTATGGTGAAATGTATAGTGTTATCGTTTATTTTATATTTTTAGTCCGTCCTTCCTTTATTATTACTAATAATAAAAGGTATAGTGGACGGACTATTGTATTCGCTTCGGTGTCTGTCTGTCAGTCTGTCCGTCAGTCAGTCAGTCAGTCTGTCCCCATAGAAGGACTTATCCAAACCTGGTCGACCTATATATCAAATTAAAGGTCTTTTTACCAGGATCACGAAAATGGTGGTGCAAATTTTGTCCAGAAAACCATAAAGCCAAAAAACCAAAAAAAACTGGTTTTTGGGGGATTTTTTTCACATTTTCTCACACAAATGAGCTCTAATCTTGAAATTTGTCGCGACGACCTATGAACTCAAAGAGAGAAAGTTTTAGATAACACTTCAGTCGATCATTTAAGACCGATTTTAGCGTCACCTATGTTAAGCTACGCCGAACAAGGCCAATAAATGGATGGGTGACTTAAACAATATATTGGGAATAAAGGGAGAAGGGCTCTAGTCTTGATTTTAAATCATTACATGAAAGTAAAAATCAAAAAATCAAATCAGAATGATAATAAACTGAATATTTAAACAAATTAGGTAGGTACATTAGGTTACTCTTTAACCACGATCGAATAAACTACGGCTACAAAATTCCCGGGAGGGACGGACCCAGCTTGTTCTTATAACATCCATTAAGCTCCTTTCTTTCGTGAGTACCTGATATTTTAACCCATTTGATAGCTAATAGCTTATTTACCACTCCATCGGTTTCAGCTCAAAGATTACCTAGGTAACTTTTCTCTTTAGGTAAATCCAGGATTTTGTCGAGGGTCCAAACACTAATGGTACACCGGGGGGGGGGAGGGGCCGGGCCCCTTAGACCCCAATTTTTCGGAGTCTGACGTACAGTCAAGGAGAGAAATGGAGCTCGAGGGGGGGAGGCCGCCCCCCCCTAAATACAGCCCTGTAAATAGGTATTTAGCTAGGTTACCGACAAAAATGCAATCTTAGATTAGGTTAGCAACCTAATTTTGTATTGGTACAATCAGCGACTCTGTTATCCAGCAATATTACGACCGGATAAAGCTATCTGAAATGTGAGACTGATATAGAAACCTACCTCTATTGATAATAATAAACTACCATAATCTTGAGATAAAAGAAATAATCACTTGACACGTGCCTCAAGTTTTACCATCGCGGCTGACCAGCAAACACCAAAGCCGATTTTTCAGAACCAAATTCTCCTCAGCTTCCCGTTCTTTCAATATCTATCTCTCCCAGTGGAATATTTATGCCATACGTTCTACTTTGGTCGGGACGTCCCTTTATGAAATGTCCTGGTAACCCTGGAATAATCAGACTACTGAGACACCCTGTAAGCTATAACGGTTTAAAACCCCCATCCTATTCAAATAATCCTATCATAATATTCGGATCGCGTTCACAACATTCTGAAATTTCGGTAATATAATGGATTGTTTGGATCCCGATTTCAAATAATCCTATCATAATATTCGGATCGCGTTCACAACATTCTGAAATTTCGGTAATATAATGGATTGTTTGGATCCCGATATTTAGATTTCCTGAGAATTTCGAACAATACACAATAGAGGTGACGGGTAGCGAATTTTTTGGAAATCCGTGACCCAGGCCAAAATCTTGAGGTGAATCAACTTTTGGCACGATTCTCAATATCTATAGGTATTCAAACTTGAAATAAGTTCATTATTATCGAAGATATCATGTAAATCAGATGAGTGGAATTCGCAAGAAACTTAAACGATTTCTCCTAAGGATTAACTAAGGGATCAGACTTGGCCATCGTGTATAGAGAAATTCAGACTTTCCTTTTACTGAGATGTTAACTCCTAGATTTCAGTTTGGAATAAAACTCCCAACTCCTAACAATATCAAGTGGTACAATAGGTAGTAAACATCAATTCAATCCTATAATATCTACATACCTAAGTCAAAAGTTTACCCAATTAGTAAATGAAAATAACTATGTTAAACACATCAATTCTGTTCATCTACTTAAGCACTGGGTATCGCAACAAGTTAAAAGCTTTTCTCTTGATAGGATTTACGTTTAAAATATTTTTTTACCATGTTCATCCCAAACTACAACAACAATTTACATTGGTGAGTGGGATGTGTTGTCTTCAGTAAACCTGTTGTTCTTCAATGTCCATGTAAGGGAGTTTATCATATTGATCCACTGGTCCAGTTATATCTTTGCAAATGTTCCCATCGATGTCTAGAACAATCTGGTTGACTCTTCTGAACAGTACCACAGTCTGTGTGTAAACGTTGCAAGAACCTGTTTAGTTCGAATTAGAGGTATGTTTTCTTGGCAGTGTTAGCATTTTCATCAGTTTTTCCTTCATAGTCTGTCAACGTCCTTTAAGATATTATTTATCTACCCACGCTACTAACACCTGTGAAGTCGTGAAAGATATTTTCTCCAATTTATCATCCAATTATGGTTCTTGATGACGTTATGTATATAGATAGACCTTAAAGCTAGAACGTTCTAACTTTACAACATTATGTTGTATTCCAGGTTGTGTTCACGTTAGCAGATAGCAAAATGAAAAGTCTGGTGTTCATTCTATTCCTAGGAGTGTTGGCAGTTGTGTGTGCATTTCCCAAGCCGCAATCCGTGACAGAAAGTAGAGCAAAAGCCGCCGCATCGCCCCCAGGAAGAAGTAAGTCCTAAGTCATGATGTTCCCGACATTTATCCCGGTGTGGCAGTTGTAGGAGCGTTTTGACAAAATGTCAAAGCGTACATCATATGTATGAAAAAATTGCACTGCAACAAAAAAACAAAAAATCTGATGTGAACATCACACGACTTTCTATTACATTTGCGGAATGCGTATTTGAAAAATAATAATAATAATAATAAAATGTGAGAATTTTTCCTTGGTCCTTGGACCATACCGGGATAGCAGACCAAATTTCATCGCTCTACGACCAACCGTTTTTGAGATATTTTGAAAAAACAAAAAATCTGATGTGAACATCACACGACTTTCTATTACATTTGCGGAATGCGTATTTGAAAAATAATAATAATAATAATAATAATAAAATGTGAGAATTTTTCCTTGGTCCTTGGACGATACCGGGATAGCATACCAAATTTCATCGCTCTACGACCAACCGTTTTTGAGATATTTTGCATACGACATACGACATTTTCCCATTTAAACCTGTAGTACGTACGTACGTAATAGCCTCAGAATCTTCCCTATTAATAGGTTTGCTGATACCTATCTAACGCTTAACTCGAAATATGCTAACTTCAACAAGTGTACGAATTTATAGCTGCTATTTATAATGACAAATATTTAATATTCCGCATGTCTCTCACGTTATCTAACTGGGTATCTTGTATTACATTGTCGTTATCCACTGTTGGAATGGTCATTATTGGATTTTTATAGCCCCAAGAGCTGTAGTGTTTCCTGGAATGGTTTGAATGATCGCGTCCGCATTGTGAACAATATTTCTAATTCCAAGAACGAGCTTTGACGTTCACGTCGATTTTGGCATCGAGATAGTTAAAGTCATCTCAGTTCCATACTAAGTTACTAACGATAGGTTTACTTACTCTATTGTAGGCTTGTGCTGAGAGGGAGTTCAGAATCTCAAGATAATATTGAGCAATAAATTATGTTTCAGAACTTGAGGTCTCTGTTTTTTTTTATGTACCTAACTTTTTTTATCAAAAGTTTCCTCTTTTTTCCAGTCCCGTTCGAGCTCAGTTCTTCAATCGGCGAGATCGTGGTTGCTTCCAGTCTCACAGTGAAAGGAAAGCCAGCAGGAGCTCGCAGTGGTCGCACTAAACTCATGTTGGTCACCAACAAACCTGCCGAGATCCCAATAGAGGCCAGCGGCTGATCCTTGAGTGGCTTGAAATGTGGAGCTTAAATTTAACGCGAAAGAATATTGCCTGATGTGTAGGGAACATGCCCAGTGTAGGGAATAATATTGCCAAGTGTAGGGAACAAAATTGCCTGTGTAGGGAACAATATTGCCAAGTGTAGGGAACAATATTGCCAAGTGTAGGGAACAAAATTGCCAAGTGTAGGGAACAAAATTGCCAAGTGTACGGAACAAAAAATAAAAAAAAAAAAAAATAAACAGCTGCGGCTAAACATTATTTTCTGTGATACTACCTACATAGCTAATTAGTAATTTTATTACTATGTGATTGATTTTCTACAGGCAATAGCTCTTTTCTTCTATTTTCCCCAGAGATTTTTCAATTCTCAGAAAGATGTGCAGCTTCCATTAAATTAAATTTGCATCGTCGAGTACTCATTCTTGAAGCTTTGGTACTCAGAAATAAGAATAGAATATCAAAATGGGAAGCACGTATAGCGAAATGCATTGATTTTACTAGATAGCTATACCTACATACATAGGTAGGTACCATTGTACTTATTCCGATATGACGGGTGAGTCCAAAGAACAAAATAGTCAACTAACTCAGATATAATTAATTAAGTAAAAAGGCAGTGCAATAGTCCTAAACCAAAATGGACGCGGCACATCAGGGATCAGGAAGAGACCGCCTTAACATAATAATAATAAGTACCTATAGATTCTATACCTGCCGAGATCCCAATAGAGGCCAGCGGCTGATCCTTGAGTGGCTTGAAATGTGGAGCTTAAATTTAACGCGAAAGAATATTGCCTGTGTAGGGAACATGCCAAGTGTAGGGGAAAATATTGTCAAGTGTAGGGAACAATATTGCCAAGTTTAGGGAACAATATTGCCAAGTGTAGGGAACAAAATTGCCAAGTTTAGGGAACAAAATTGCCAAGTGTACGGAACAAAAAATAAATAAACAGCTGCGGCTAAACATTATTTTCTGTGATACTACCTACATAGCTAATTAGTAATTTTTACTATGTGATTGATTTTCTACAGGCAATAGCTCTTTTCTTTTATTTTCCCCAGAGATTTTTCAATTCTCAGAAAGGTGTGCAGCTTCCATTAAATTAAATTTGCATCGTCGAGTACTCATTCTTGAAACTTTGTGGTACTCAGAAATGAGAATATCAGAATGGGAAGCACGTATAGCGAAATGCATTTACTAGTTAGCTATACCTACATACATAGGTAGGTACCATTGTACCTATTCCGATGACGGGTGAGTCCAAAGAACAAAATAGCCAACTAACTCAGATATTATTAATTAAGTACCTATAGATTCTATGGAATATAAGAATATAACATACCTATTCCCAAGTGAAAAACAGTATTGGATTAATTTTGTTTTTGGAATAACCTGTGTGAACAAAATAAACACGTTGTAGTTTTGGCGTCTCCACCAATTAAATAGTGGATGTGGCGATAATTCTCCAAGATCATAGAAAATAATATCCAACAAAACAGGTAAGTTAGTTTTGTATACTGTATAATATTTAAAGTCCTAATCTGGATGGATCTATGCGTACCTAGAAACAATTTCAAGTAGGTAATCCTTCACAGGGGATTGAGTGAGCCCAATTCAAAATTGAAAACATGATAATAATTGATTTCCTGAATGAGGACTTCTATCTTCTATCTATAAATTTACAGGAATCTGTGCTACCCACCTACCCAGTATCTCTAGTGATAGCTAGCACTATTTACCTATGGGCATATAGTGGATGTGGCGATAATTCTCCAAGATCAAAGGAAATAATATCCTCAACAAAACAGGTAAGTTAGTTTTGTATACTGTATAATATTTAAAGTCCTAATCTGGATGGATCTATGCGTATCTAAAAACAATTTGTAAAGCCAGGGATTTTTCTATTGCCTTCATGCCTTCACAGGGTAGGTATTGAGTGAGCCCAATTCAAAATTGAAAACATGATCATAATTGATTTCCTGAATGAGGACTTCTATCTTCTATAAATTTACAGGAATCTGTGCTACCCAGTATCTCTAGTGATAGCACTATTTACCTATGGGCAATGGGTAAAGTTAACATCATTATGTTAGGAGAGTGTTCAATGAATTTCAATAACTGATACCAGACTTACTTTTTACCGAGAATCGATGTTTCTTTTTACAATTTAAAATAAAATAAACATTAGTTGTACGTGAAACAGGTGTATCTATTTCTACAGAAGTGATATTTTATACCTACATCAAATAAAAACTTATCGGGTGGGACAAAAAAAGAGACCTTTTTAATAACGGGGCCACGTTTTGATCTATACAGCTTTTACCGAATGTTTCACTGGAACATACCTAATACCTACTCTCAAATTCTCAAAACATTGAATAATATATATAAAAAGTCCGTTTTTTAGCTTCCCTACCTAACTTTCTGAAAATATTTTTTGCGACACCCAGTAACCCCAGTACATAAATTGTATATCTATTTTATAGGTTCTTAGATGGTTCTAGGAATCTATTTATATTAGAATAATACATACTTGTACATGCATTAAGTGCATAATGCAGTATTAATACAGCCATAATTCAAGCAACGCACATGTAGGCTTGAAAGTTATGGATTGAGCAAGCACTTAGTGGAGACTAGAGGACTTTGTGTCTGTTGAAGTAACATGTCTGGTCATTATGCCCAACTATAGGTACAACTCGGAGTGATGGACACTGTCCTCTTCTCCCATAAAGATTCACATTGGAAGAGTATATTCGCATCTTTTAGGCCCGTCTCACATTATAGCGTCTATAGAGGGTCTCTTTCATTCTCATAGGTTTGTTTTTGCAGGCGACTATGCGCTACTCAAAGTCGTGCGTCTACGCGTGCAGTGTGAGACCAGCCTTGGTAGCGCGGAGTCACGTATTGCCGCTTGAAAATCCAATTCTATGAAAATGATACAGACCCCTCACACTCTAGGAGGCCTAAGTCGCGCAAATACACCCCCAATATGTGGCAGACCTGATGATCAATACCCTGGTATAAGGAGGTAAGGGTTTAGCCCATAGTGGGGAAGTGGAGTTCAAAAATTAACTATCGATTTTTCGGTACATATTGATATCCTTGTTTTTTGGGTGTACTTAGCCTCATACGTTTAAAGGTGGCTACAGATGATCAAGCTTGTGTAGGACTGGCTCACTCACCCTCCGACTTTCGGATGGACCTAGGTCTGTCAGACCTTCGGAACGTTTGTGGCGGAAAAAGCTTCTGACTTCTAAGTCTCATAGACTGAAGATTTTTCGTTCCGGCGAGGCTCGGCGGTTTGACAGAGTTAAGGTCGGAGTGTGGGTGGCAGACGTAGTACCTACTGCATGTTTACTGCAGTAACTGCAATAGCTACAGACAAATGCCTGTCAGTCCACAATGCTTTATGCTGCATCTTGGTCTTTGGCGACTTCATGTGGTAATTACATGTGGTAGCACAGAAGGTTGATGCACCAGTGACACCTCTATAAGGCCGTATGTTCCTAGAGACTGAAGAAAGTTTTTGGTAACAAGTAACAAGCTGATGTCTGATGAAACTTATACTCGCCTCCAGAAGTACAATATACCGCTTCCATTATACCTAGATAGATCCTCTACCTAATGACCATGTTATGTACATTGACTACCGTATTCTCACATTGTGTTCGCGCAAGAAATTGTCAATTTCATATCATCCACGAGGATCATTAAACTCATTATGAAGCCAAAAATCGCGGTGGCTAATTCTCGCGAATCTCTTTAGAACACCTACTTGGCAAGTTGGCATGAGGTTTTGCCAAGAAGAATACGGTTCCTGTGGTTCATCAGTAGGTGAGGCACGTACGCGGCTGGGTTGCCAGACTTTGCCGAGGCTCGGAAGGTATTAAATGTGAGTGCAGCGGCTGAAAAGTTCTCAGTCAGTGGCCGCCCCTAGGATCAGAATGTTTGTTCTCAGTGTACTCGGGTGTTCTATCGTGTTGACAGCCGTCACGGCAACAGAGGTGAAACCGGCCGAAGATCTGATTCAGCCCGCAGCTGCAAGTAAGTCAAGTGAATATGACTTTTGTCGCAAGTGATTACATTGAAATTTGAAGTAGGTAAAGTGCTTAGTCTTTTGTCTAAATAAACTACTAAATCATAACTGTAACGAAGGCTAATTGTTACTCGGCTAGAATTTTCAATAAAATGTCAGGGGGGAGTATTTTTTTCATCAACCAAATCTTGAAAAACACCTATAATAATGAATAGCGATAATGGACCATCAAAACGATTCCATCACTGTCAACGTCAAATTTGGATCGTCCAACAAAAAGTTCTACAGGACGCACGATCGACTTTCGAATCAAAAATGACTTAACCTATAGATACCTAAATCTCATCTAAATAATCAATACCCACATTAGTTCATTTACAAGTTACAAGAGCCAAGAAGACTCAGCAATCTCTTAGAAGTGACGAATATGTTTAATAGTTGGTAGAGTGACCAAATTGATTTTTCTTGGTAGGTATCAAAGTTATTTTAATTAAACAAAATCCAAATCAAATAGAAGCAGGTGAAATTCCATCAAAGGTGAATTATTTTAAAAATTGGATTTAACTTATGTACCTAAGGGAAAAAATAGATCGCTATTATGTACATATGAGGGTGTCAATAGATTGCTGAGCGTTCTAAAAATCAGATCGGGGTTTAAAAATTAGTGTTAAAAATAAAATATACCACAAGCAGAATTCAATATGCGAGGACGCATCTAAAGACTATCGGCTACTGTATAGGTTACGTCAAACTTTTCCTGAATTGGCGGGGCGGGGGCGCTACCGCGCTCCTTAATAAAACCGCTCACCTTCCTAACTCCTCTACTTCGCTATCCACAGAAATCACACCCGATGGCCTGGTCGTATTCCGATTCAAGCGAGAGCCCCAAATACCGCGAGAGCCGCTACAGAAGATGAACCGCGCCATGACATTCACCGGGTTCATGCCCAACGGCGGCATGACGGCCTTCTCAGCTGCGGCAGACTCCTACCAACCCCGGCCCTCCTGGTACAGCAAACCTATTGGACCTGCAGATACACTAACACCACCCATGGAATCTGATCAACCTGCCCAGCCCGAGCAAGAGGAACCCATGTGGGCCAAGAAACCCAAGAAGAAGCCTTACCACCCATCCAAATACTACCCCAGCCAGACAACGCAGGATGAGGATGAAGAAGAGTATGAGGCACCCAGCAGAAGTAAGTCAAGTAAGTACAGATACATATGTTTGTTATAATCCTAGGTCTACAGACTCATGTTGAAAGGCCACATTGGACTTTTGATGCGACCAACATGAAGTTAACATGAGACTGTAGGCTTGGTGAACCTTTTTGAAAAAGAATAAATTTGGAAGGTAACACACTTTGTCAAGTTATACTGTTGAAAAACAATCATTTCATTCAACTTGGATCAGACCTTGGTAATTTTAAAGTCTAGGTAATAAGCATCTTTGAAATAATAAACGCTCCTCTTTGCTCTCAATGTTTGTCAAATCCAATACTCCATTAATCATTTTGACCAAGACCGGGTTCTGCCCTGTTCGTTATAGATTCTATTGCGCTGAGCGTTCTGTGCAAACTTCCCGGCCAAAGTTGGGCATTCTATGTGTACTGCTGGTTCAACGGCTACAGAACCGACAGAGAGTTAGGTAGGTGTTGCATACCTGATTGGACAGGAGACACTAACGGCTCTTTTTACGTTAAAGTCTCTTTCGGACTCTTTCTAATATTCTAATCTATGAATTTTTCGTTAAATTGCCTACTATTAATTGCTTGAAATATCCTTCCTTCTCTTCCTCCTCATCCTAATAGGTACTTTCATGTCCAATATTGTATTCTGATAGTAGAAGGGTGAATGAGTAGCTGTATATCGGCATTGGCTAGTCCTAACTGACCAACTCTATTCTGTGTTCTAGGAGGTGGCAGTGCTACGGCATCATTCAACGCTTGGTTCCCAATCCTATTCGGTAATTTCCCGGGTAACGGTCAGTTTGGCCGCAACGGGGGTCAAGAAGGTTCCAAGCAGGGAGGTCAGGACTCAAACTATCCCAACAGCAGATCCTCAGAGTATCCCGGCCAGACGGTTATTGCCAACAGTGTGAGTAACGGCAAGGGGGGTGTTGCCAGCAGTCACGCTGTGGCGTACGGCTACCGACCGGAAGGAAGAAATTACGGCAACACCGAAGTGGAGATGGCACCTAAGACGATGCAACCTTCCCAGCAGCATCAGAGCTATTACTAGAATTCAATTAACATCTCCAGAACTGTCAACTTTTCTGGAGAGGGTTTTGGAATAAACCCCACACGCGACATTCGTCATTGCTCAACTTTTGTAAATAGCTTCCTTTGGTAACTTACTATGCAAGTAGAATAAGATGTCCTTTGTATCAAAGATATTGAGTACAACACAAAATTGCTTTTTGCAAATACTAGACTGATATAATAGGTAATTAATAGTTAGATACAATCTTATCGCCCATCAAAAAGTGGTGGTACCGGATTTAACTATCCCTGATCCGTGTTCCTGATAAAGATTGGACAAGGCTACCCATGAAATTACTCTTTGTACATTAATTTGTTTTGCCGTTTTCGCAAATTTCTGCTGATCCATTGAAAATGTACAAACCTGCCATTTAATTCCTCAATAAAACCAAAATTATTATTACTACTGCAAAAAATTGGTTTGTTAATCTACCTTAGAAATTGATTATTACAGGGAGATTCTTCCATGTGTCCAGAGACCATTGTTTCCTGGGGCATTTTTTGCTGTGGCAACCAAAGACAACTAAACGTAACTGAGAGCTAATAACCGCTGTGTGTCGCCCTTGTGTCTGCAAATCAGATAACACTATCACTACGTTCCCTACCATTACGAGCTCAGAACAAAACTGGTTTTGGACACCAATTTGAAAGTGACCAAACAAACAAATGTTTGAAAGTTTGTAAAAGTCTGACATTATGAAGTAGGTAGGCACGATATTCTTTTACACAGTGACATGAACTAGAGAAAATGACTAATCCATCAGCCGGATTTGAGATCCGTCCTAAACCCAGGCAAACACCTAATTGGAATTGAGCTGTATCTAATAAAGAAAGTGACATTATTGAAAAGGTAAATTTAATTTATTCTTGGGAACAGAATCATTAGTAGGTGGTACCTTCTTTGATATCCCCCAAAACATAGATATGTTTAATCTTTATTTTAAAAAAAAAAAAAAAAAAAAAAAAAAAAAAAAAATGACAGTGATAAACATGATTGATTTTAACAGTGATAATTATAAAAGTAAAGTATGAATTTTTTTTTTAAAGTCGTTTTTTAAATACCGTCTTCGAGATTTAATGTCTTCAGATTTCTACCATGAACTTATGGCTTAGGTAACCGAAATCAATTTGGACCTAAAAAGAAAGTGACGGGGGTTTTACCCTCCATTCGATGACACCTACGAGTAGGTCATAGGGAATTGAAGAGTGAGTTAACATGCACGTTTTAGGATATGACTCTTTGACTGAGTAGTGAACTAAAAAAATTGGAAAGAATAGTTATTTCCACTCACTTTTCACACATCCCCAATAGATAATAAAAAGGCTGGTGTAGAAGACGTTACAAAATAATTGGTCAAACTAAAAAAATTGGAAAGAATAGTTATTTCCACTCACTTTTCACACATCCCCAATAGATAATAAAAAGGCTGGTGTAGAAGACGTTACAAAATAATTGGTCACTAAATGTATTTATTATAATTTTTCATTAAAAAACATTCAGTAGGTTTTACAAATACCTATCACAAACAATACGTACCTATATACGAGGTAGGTAGTAATCTCATAGGGGACTCAAAAATCAAAACCGTATTTCCCCACGGCTATAAAATTCTCAGCTAGGTTCATAATGATGAATAATTAGGAATAGGTAGATATACCAAACATTTGAACTAATCAAAAATAAGAGGCATACTTAGGTAAATATACTCGTATAGGTATGGAAGATGGACTTCTAAAGGTAGGTCCCTACATCTTTAGGAAGGCTAGGTACTATTTTTTCCAGTCTTACGACGTCGTACTATACGACGATGTAAGACTAGAAATATAATAATAATATAATCAAGTATAACCGCGTTCACGCATTATTGTCCCCCCACACTATCAATCCTAATAGAGATTAACATTAAAATGATGATGCTTCTTTTAGGAAAATTCAGAAGTTACGTTTCGATAAGGAAAATCAAGCAAACCTGTTTACATTATGTGCGTAAATTTGATTTCAAATGGCAGTACTAACTTAAATACCAAAATAACACACTTATTAATTTTAATAAGAGCTTCACTTGAGTATTTATCTACCTACTATTTAATACGCTCGTGCTTTAATCTATCAGCAACATAATAATAGTAGGTTTTTACGCCGAATTAAACTTTGTATCGCCTATGCTTACCACATACCTAATTGTAGGGATGTACCTGCGTCAGAACTTGGGTCGATTAAGGCGATAGCTATTAGACACCTTTTTCTTCTTCTTGTTTCTAATAGGTTTTTAAAAATTCATAGACATTAAAAAATACACATAAAAAAAATCACATAAATATTATGTACCTCAGAAGCTAGAGTTGAGTCCAATACTGTTATTCTTGTCACGTTATGAGAGACGCTCTGGTTTGACGTAGAGACCTTGAAGATGTTGTGACGTCACACTTATTTCTTTCCGTACCTAGAGGAAAAACAAATTCGCAATCATAACAATACCGGGAATGTGGGCATGTGGGAAATTAGATAATTAAAACCCCAAGATAGGCACCTTCACACCACCATGAATATCGCAAAAAAACCGATTAGATTAATGACGAACACATGTTTCCGTTTTATCTCTTCAACGAAGTTAATAATGCATAACAATACCGGGAATGTGGGCATGTGGGAAATTAGATAATTAAAACCCCAAGATAGGCACCTTCACACCACCATGAATATCGCAAGAAAACCGATTAGATTAATGACGAACACATGTTTTCATTTTATCTCTTCAACGAAGTTAATAATAGGTAATAAAAAATTATGTCATGAATTATGAATTAGCACTTGCAAAGTACAAAAGAAGGCACTCATAGGGATAACTGAATTGCATAGAAAAATAGAAATAATATCTAATGAATTTAATTCTTAATATTACTGATATCTTTTACCGACTTCTAGGTCTCTCGGACAAGACAGTTTGAAGACTATTGAGAAATCAATTATTCTTCAGACTACTCGTCGGAGAGATCTAGAAGTCAGAAGTTTCACCGGCGGCGGTCTGACAGACCTGGGCGTGAATGGCCAGCCTTAAATAAGGCTCCAAAAAGGCTCCTATAGAGGCTTCTTTGGCCCAATGAACCCTGGAATCTACACAACGAATTTCCTTCGCTATTTGGTCTGAGAAACTGTTCTGTCTAAACCCCAAATCAAGTCAATCACAACACTTCACTTACCCATGTCCACCTCCACCAAAAGCACCGCTACTAGAACTTGAACTACTATGAGATATGGATCCTCCGAACGGCAAGTTAATACTTCCTGCTGAGCTTTGGGATTGACTGGCTGACTGACTGCCGCTATAACCACCTTTTAAAAAAATTTGAGGTCATAATTTACTAGTTTTTGGCAGAGGGAATGATGAACGTAGAGTTGAGAACGAATAACTTTAAAGGTGTGTCCACACATAGTCGACCGGCCGTCGATCGATGTCGACTGAACCGTCCACACTGCGTCGAAGGTCGCAGTGACATAAGGCGTTTATTAGATCCGATGGCCTTATTTATACCAATACCAAGGCCCTAGCCACATGTAAATAATCAAATCCTTACCTCCTCCACCACAGCCACCTCCTCGGCATCCACCACCACATTCGTGTCCACCACAGGGTGGGGGTGGGGGTCTCTCATAACCACCTCCACAACCTCCATGCTTGCATCCGCCTCCACCGTAATTTCCTGAAATAATATAAACGTACATTCCAGATATATGAGACCTAAATATGTACTGACATTATTGCTCACCGTTATAGGTATGTTTTTTGGGTAGGTACTTAATTTCAAATAAGTATCCACAAAACATAATATAACGGTGAGCAATAATGAGACCTATGGCGATTTGAAACAATTTTGAACCCCTGAAAATAGACCTTCCAGGAAAGACTTTTTTCTGCCTATTTATATAGGAGGTGTTTCACCGCCGTTTTTATGTCTAAAGCTGTGTCCACACATAGTCAACGACCGTCAATCGATGTCGACTGAAACCGTACCCTGGCTCGACAACATACTATATTCACCTCGTCAATAGTCCATCGATCGAGTTGATCGACGGGCGTCGAGTATGTGTGGACACAGCTTTACCAATGAAACAACTGCGCCCTGTGCCTGAACAATCTGTAGGGCCTAGGGGAATCTGTTCAAAAAAACTGAAAGTCAATTCCCTAGAGTGAATTCAGCCAATTCAAATAAAAACAGCCTAGAACATCTAAAAATGGATAAAATTGAATAAGAAAGCAATAATAACTAGGTACCTCCGTAACTACCTCCATATCCTCCTCCGTATCCTCCTCCATAGCCACCTCCATAACCTCCACCTCCACAACCTCCACTTCTACAGCCACCTCCTCCACTGGGAACTTCTATGACTTTGACAACCTGATATCCTCCACCACCACCTCCATATCCCTTGTGATGATGAGGTTGGGGAGAAGCCTCCCTTTTGAGTCTGCCGAGGGCTTCACTGTAACGCCGCAGCCAATTGTCTTGACTTGGTTCTACCGCATCCTCTGCAACACCGAAACCAGAGAAAAATGTTAAACGAGAACACCGAGGGGGTAAAAACTAGGGTGTCGGAAGCCCACTCGCGTGACTTCGTTTCGGAAATCAGGGAGCTCGACACTAATAGCAAACATCTAAGACCGAAAAGCAGGGGGAACTGACCCAATAATAGAGTTCTTCCACCTTTCTTGCATCTTTTTTCTCAGTGTAAGATTGGGCATTAGATTGAGATATTGAGAAGGCATCAGTTTCAAAAGAAAGTTGATGGATTGAAAAATTAAAAGGGACACTTTGTTCTTCCACTTTAAGTCTGTATCTGGTATCCTGCTTCGAAATTTTGAATCAAAATTGCCACCAAAAAAGATGTTCCGAAGGAGAAAAAAAACGAACTCACCTTGCGTTAGCAAAGTTTTGGCCAGCACACATGGCAGAGCCACGCACACCACAAGTATACACAGATTTTCACTTCGCACCATTTTGACGATGAGACTGATAAATCACAACTGAGCTTGATCCGCTCTGAAACCAAGGAGGAAAAAAACAAAACCGAAAAGATGTAGAAAATTCCCCAGAAATCTACGATGATGACGGTGCCCAATTATGCCTAGACTAGACGAGAAGGGAGATAGAGTACTTGGAATAATTGCAATGATGTGATACGGGCAATAGTGCCCATGGACCTTGAACTTGGATGGGCCAGGTTGCTGCTAGGATATTTTTGCTACTTCCAGATGTCGAGAATAATCAAGAACACAGCACAAGCAGCTTTCCACCAAAATACCTGATTGTAGCAAACCTTTTCAGCTGCTACCCATCAAACATTGAGCTATACGATCTTTTTAACTGCCTGACAGTGAAACCAGCTTTGATATTGTCTTCACAAAACTTCTTGAATACCAGTAACTACAAGAAAGCCTACACGGTACCATGGTCTACGTCTACAGTGACTACAGTACAAGAAACAAGGTGCAAAGCTTCGTTTGCCTATGTGAACATGCACTTGGTTTTACATTTTTACACAGTTAGTCTCAATCGGGCCCATAATTGGTCAGCCAAAGTGTACTGCCGATGATGTTTACGATCTTCAAATGATGCCTGAAGTACAGAAGTACACAGGGAATTGAACAATATATTCCAAGCATGCATCATTAAAGTACTAATTAGCATAATATGGAAGTACCTAGTGTACGTACACAGGTATACCTCTCCTGTTGAGAATTTTCATGCATGTGTAAATTTTGATGTTTCCAGACAATAAAACAATTCTGAACTCCATAGGGAGATTTGATTGAAAACCCAAATCATTACATCATCACCGTCTACCGCGAAGTTAGTTTAATATTAGAACTCTCCTTGAAGAGTTCCGCCTGGTAGAACTTTAGAGATTATTAGGCGAGCAAAATATGTCTGGGGTTTTCCCTGTAGATTACAACTTCCAACTCTTGACGTTCGCCCGTCTCCTGGAACGCTTGATGCCTTGGTATTTCCAAAAAGAGAGTCTCTGGACTCTGGGTCCAAAAACTATAAGTTCACGAAGATAGGTACGAGTTCCTGAAAAAGTTTGCTCCTGAAAGTTCTGGACGGATTAAGGGTAAGTCTTATTATATTATCAATTTACTCGTAGAATTCTACTTGATCTTTTGCACTCCAAAGCATGGCTTGTTGGCATACTCGTTTAAGCACCCCTGATCAGGTCCACCAATAAAAATAGTAACTATTTTATTCGTATTGTATAGGTAGGTATCTGTATCTGTAATTAGGAGCTGGTCTTGCCAATAACCAAAAGAGTGTGCGAGTGACGAGTAAAATCGGGGTTCGAGATGACAATAATATATAATATATTATTGTCATCTCGAACCCCGATTTTACTCGTCACTCGCACACTCTTTTGGTTATTGGCAAGACCAGCTCCTAATTACAGATACAGATACCTACCTATATACGAATAAAATTCTTCTAAAACCTATAACATTAGCGATTTTCCACGTAAACACGTGAAACATGATTCAGGAGGAGAGGAAACAAATGGAAAAGTAACTTTGACCTTGGACCATCAGAGTTTTTGGGAATTTTAGATTATCTGAGGTTTTTTACCTCGAAAAGAAGTAGTGATGTATGTAGTTACTTATTATGTTTGTAATGAAACCCACATGTGTACCTTATTACCTATTTAAAATTAATTAAACCTATTCAAGTATTCATTCACCATAATGAAAATCCGTATTTACAGTCCACTCCATAAATTCGCAGATTCGTTCCCAAGTTATGAAAGTGGATATTCCCAAGTTGACAATGAAACCCATTTCGGACTCTGTGGAGAGTTCATGTGTCCAGTTTTCAGGCGGTATTTAGGGATTATACCATAGTCCATAGACCATTTCACCGTGTTGGCAAGATCATTAACTAGCTTAGAGCTTGGTTGTGGTCGCTTTTTTCAATTTTCCTACGATTAAGGCTAGAGATAGACTAGGTACCTAGGTAGGTAGCCATGTGTGAGGCTTCTTGGTGCGTCAAATCTAGAATCTCTCTTGTGCGTAGTGCAGATATTTTCAAAGTACCTACTTAAAAGAGCGGAATAAATCTTTCTTAATTGATTTTGAATCACCGAGAAGATTTCTTTGGATTAGGCATAGGTATCTAAATATTTCAGATTATAATATTTCATCCTGAGGGATTTCCCAGAACTTCTAAACATCGGAGGTACCTACCCATCTAAACATGAAGTTTTATTTTCCGCTTACACATGTCCACAACTTTATATTGTATCAGATATGATTTCTTTGGATTAGGCATAGGTATCTAAATATTTCAGATTATAATATTTCATCCTGAGGGATTTCCCAGAACTTCTAAACATCGGATGTACCTACCCATCTAACCATGGAGTTTTATTTTCCGCTTACACATGTCCACAACTTTATATTGTATCAGATACCAAGGCCTAAGATGATGATGAGATCAAAGATGAGATTATAATCAGAACTATGAATACTATCAATTGTGTCAATACTTGGCTCAAGTATCTCGTTGAAATTCTTCGGTATGGATACTTTGATTTCAATTTCAATTGAATAATTTATAGGTACTTCCTGGCAAAATCCATAGTCCAAACGGCATCAGTAGAAATCAAACAAACCCACACTACACATTAGCAGAATGAATTAAACACCCTGGAAGTTTTATCGCTTTCACTGTTGATATCCAAGGTGGGGATTTTCATAGAAAATTGAGGTTAAAAGAGAACTTGAAAAAACCTTCTTTCCGAGACAGTCTACAGTTTCTAAGACTGGAAGCTCCCACTCATGATTGATAGGTAAGTAAAACCAATAAAAATGTCATACCTAATATAAAATGATGAATTAATCGGAAATAGCAGAAGCTACATGAATTTGACGGTAATAGTTGATGACATTTTTTATGCTGAAATATACTGAAGACACCTAATATAGTTTCAGCCGGATTTACAGTTAAAATATTCATATTATAGTCTTGTGCAAAATTCCTCTCAGTCGACATCAAATTTTGGCAAATTCACAAATTGGTGATTTATTATAATTTCTCTGTTCCTCTCAGATAGAAATAATGCATAATTTATTGAGAATGGCTAACCCATCGTGAATATCTCAAGTATCCGAATATTGATTAGGTGTGAGCAATAGGTATGATCAGGGAGGCTGCTGTGGGTGTTAAGCTACTTTTGTCCACTGGAAATGAATACTGCTGCTTGCTGTGTGTTTGCGCAATAGACTTGCTGTGTATATTTACGTAAGATACTTACTTACTTAATGTGCGTTTACTCAAGAGGTTTGCTATGTTCGCTGGTAGATACACACTTGCTAGAGCAAGTCACAGGAATCCTGTTATTTACACAGAGCGCAAATCACTTGCGCAATATTTATTCCTAGAGGAGGACAATTAGCTTTAGTTCTCATTGTATCAGTTTTCAGCCTCTGGATTTGTAGGCATTCTAATAATAATTTTCATTGACCTTGTTAAATGAAAAATACATTAGTCAATATTTCGGAGAACCCTGGGAAAACCAGATTATCTCTTGATGCTTATACCTAGCTTCGTTTTTCTGGTCAAAGTTTTATCCCTTTTTATAGGGTTTTGCCTGATTCTGGATCATCCTCACAAGGCTTTCAATCTGAAATGTCCAGTAACATTTGACGATCACATCGATAATAATTAATTATGTAAAACGTTGGAAAGTCTTTCATTGGATCTTTGGATCTTCGGGCCTGGGGGAATTATAGAGGGTCGTTTGATAAGTTCGTGGACTCGGATACTTCTTCTTGCTATGAAGCCCAAATCTAGGTGCCACTGCAAAGTATGTCTCGTTTTAGGAAGGTACACCAAGTTTCATTACATTCCTATTATTAGCCTTTGATTCACAGCTATCGATTGATGACGAGTTTGATAGGGTTTTTATAATGGATAATTCTGAGGTGCAGGCAGTAATTATTTATTTTTTTTTCTTTTTTTGAGGGCAAACCAGGAGTGGAAAAAACCCTGACTACATCCGGTATCGAAATTTGAATCTAATGGGGGGTTATAATTCCCGATTTGTTCTTAAAAAAATAAAAAATTTTCATTTGCCCCCACCGCGGAATTATCCATTATAAAAAGCCTATCTAACTCGTCATCAATCGATAGCTGTGAATCGAAGGCTAATCATAGGAACGTAATGAAACTTGGTGTACCTTCCTAAAACAAGACATACTTTGCAGTGGCACCTAGATTTGGGCTTCATAGCAGGAAGAAGTATCCGAGTCCACGAACTTATCAAACGACCGAGTATAATGACATACCTATTTTGGAATTTTAACATTTGGCTATATCTATATCCAGGGACCAATAGTGCACATTAATTTATACCCACTGCTGGAATAAAACTAAAGAGTCCGTTTACCCTGGGCAGTAGACTACTACGATTACTATGGTCAAATTCAAACAATGTTAAATGGATTTCATAAAAAAAACAGAAGGTCCTACTGGAGTTTTAGGTACTGGGTAACTATTAGCTTAGGCTGAACTCTGAAGTTTAGGCTGTGAGGAAATTACTGGTCATCTACCTTCACTGGCGCATAAACCAAAAATAATTTCATAACTCACAGCACAAAAGAGGTTGGTACGTGAGTAGGTAGGTAGGTAGGTACGTACCTAGAAAACTGAAACCCAGAAAAAAAGAAAAAAGAGTAGGTACCTACCTACCTACCTAATAAAATATTGGAATCACGATTATTTCATTGCACATTGCATACACAAATAATATTTCCAGGCGTTCATACAATTTCAACTTTTCAAGAACTTCTTGAAACGACCATACAGCCTCGAAAAGCACTTTGGATTTCCGTTTTTGTGCAAGTGCAAGAGCAATGCATTTAGCATGAAATACCTATGTTCACAATCAACATGAGGTCATGAGAAGACGAAAGATTGTACACGAGCCGCAGTGGGGTAAGAAATGTTAGTGCATCGTATGAAAAGTCTACACTTATTTTGAGGAAGTAAATTAAATAACAAAACTCGTGCGTGTGGCGCGAAATATTTGAAATAGGAATAATAAACAAGTTGTTACCGGAAACGGAAAAATTATTTAATTAGTTATTAGTTAATTAAATAACCTACATTGTACATTTTTCTAGTTTCTACATTACTTTAATTAACTTATTTAATATTCATAGTACCTCTAGATTTTTTTTTTTTTTTTTTTTTATAGCTAAATCCACTTTTTTAACGAGCCAGCCCGAACCAAAGTCTAAAGATTCAAAGTTAGCTAGGGAAATAGGAATTGTGAATGTGAATACAAAGCATGAAATTATAATTATTTCAGTAGCTAATGGATATTCTAAACTTTATCCACACTCTTGGATTAAAAATAATAGATAGTTGTTGTTATTCTGTCCCTGTGAAGTGGAAAAAAATATCCTTATTAAGATTCAATAATTGAAATTCTTATTTTTAAATGCGGGTTGCCCCCTTTCCCCAAAAAAAAAAAAAAAAAAAAAAAAAAAAAAAAAAAAAAAACTTGCCCATCTGGTTTAGATACTCCTCCCAGTTTTGGTTTCGAACGAAGGTGTCTTATTTCGTGCATAAAACAAATTACAAGCTCCTTTCCTCGGTCAGTCCGTATTTTGAGCTTGTCCGATTTGCAGTTCCTTTAGCTTTCGCCATGAAGGGTTTCGCGTGTTGTCTGGTGTCCCTGTGTGTTTTGGTTGTCGTCTTGGGTGCTCCCCAATATAAGGCAAAGCGTAAGTTTGAAATATTATACATCGTATACCTAGATTTTTTTTAGCTAAATCCCCTTTTTAAACGAGCCAGCCCGAACCAAAGTCTGAAGATTCAAAGTTAGCTAGGGAAATAGGAATTGTGAATACAAAGCATGAAATTATAATTTCAGTAGCTAATGGATATTCTTAACTTTATCCACACTCTTAGATTAAAAATAATAGATAGTTGTTGTTATTCTGTCCCTGTGAAGTGGAAAAAATATCCTTATTAAGATTCAATAATTGAAATTCTTATGTAGGTTCCTAACTGTTAACATGGTGTGTTAATTTTCACCTATACCCTTTAATACCTACCTACTTGGGTATATAATTATTTATTAATGTTTTTATTTTCCTTGTTATAAGGTATAATTAGGTAAGGATTAGACGTATAAATAATGTGGTACACCTAAATGTAGATAGTACGTCAAATTTTGACTGGGCTGGTCGAAGCGCAACCGGCCTAATTTATTTATTTATCTAATAGGTAGATAGGTTACCTATCTATTAGACCCGTTTTGACCCGTGTATGATGTGTTTTCAATCATGAATCAGAGCGGAGAGTCATAACATCGTATTGCAGGTATAATTATAGGTAGGTAGTAGGTACCTACTAAGCATATTCGTATTAAATTACACCGACATATCAATAAAATTCAATTGGGAATTCCCCTTGTGAAAAACACATCCCCGTTGTTTGATTGGTCAGTAATCATTTAGGTAGGTAAGCATATTTTGCTAGTTGAGTAAATTGTTCTGATCTTAAGTAGGTCCACTTGTTTCATGATTGACAGGAAATCCCGATATGGAAATCCTAGGACTAATCAGTATAAAAAACAATCAATTAGAAATCCTTAATCCGAAAGATCTCTTGAATTCAAAAATATATTTGATCTGATTAAATTTCTTCAGACAATACACACACTATCAGTTTTTTCAATTGATTATTTTTTATAGGTACTGATTAGTTCTAGATTATTGAAATAAATTTCAATTTAAGGGCGCGCAGAAGAAGGGCAAATGTAGCAAAATCGCGTTTTCGGGAAATCGCATTTAAAGTTTTTCCTACTAATAGAAAATTATTGTTTGTTTACAAAAAGAATTTTTTGGAGTAACTTCGTGAAAAATCGAGATAATTTTTTCTGTGCTGTGTAGAGAACAAAATTCCGCGTCGAATAAGCCTGTATACGCAAAAAGGGCAAAAGTCGACTTTTGACCTTCTTGCTGCGCGCCCCTCAATTGAGATTAATACCCACTAACCAATACCTATTACCGGGCGTCGCACGTCGCTCCAAATTTAAATTCTTGACGTCCGCTCACCTCCCGGCACAATTGATTTCAAAATACCTACTTATGTACATTCTACCTATTGAATTTTTAAAATACATTTCTCTCCCGTTTTCTCTGTTTCGCAAGGTGACGCTGAGGCGAGCAGCTCTAGTGCTGAAGGTAATGTTGCTAAAGATCAATTGGGGGTCGATAACGCTCATGGTGTTCATGGACAAATTCAGGAACAAAACAACGGAGCCCCAGTAGACCATGCATCAGCCGCTGCTGCAAGTGGAAGTTCAAACCAAGACTCCAATACGAGAGTTAAGCGATCCCCTGGCAACTATGGTGGCGGTAGCTTCGGCGGCCAAGGTAGTCATGGCGGTCATCATTCCAGCGGCTTCGGAAATTCCGGCTTCAGTAACCAAGGCAATCATGGAGAGAGTCACGGCCAAAATTACGGAAACCACGGATCCTCTGGCGCTCACGGAGCCTCTGGCCTTGAACATAGTGAAAGTTCACATGCCTCTGGCTTTGAAACCTCCTCTGGAAGTCACACCTCTGCAGGCCACGTAGGTTCTCATGGACAAGAATACGGTTCTCATGGAAGTTCTGGAGGCCAGAGCCATGGATCTCACGCCAACCAGGGATATCACAACGGTGGACACGATAGCTCCAGCCATCATGGACAGGGAAGCAGCTATGGGTAAGCTTGTTTATCCAAAATCATTAGTCCCTACTGGTGGGAAAAATCATAGATACCTACATTAATATTAAATTATTTACTGTCGGATTGCCGGGTCTTACCGATTGAGATTACCTAAACGAGGATTTTCCTATACCCGTGTCAATCTCAAAACTTGATTCTAAAAAATACCTACGCGATGGTAAACCCCAACAATACAAAGTGTCAGGTGCTGGGTACTCAGTTTTCATTATTACGGATCTACCTACCTACCTACTGACAATATTGTCCGAGCTACATTAAAGTTGGTACCTACATAGGTAATTATACCTATAATTATGTGTTTTATAACAATAGGTAGGTACCTACTTAGCAATGATAGCACACAGAGTGACACCCCTGTAGAATCCAGTAAAGCTTCTGATGTAGAATCAGATGAAGATGTAGAAGTTAATCTCAAGAAAACTCATCATGACTTTCTTAACTTCCAAGATTATTATAATGAAATTGGATGCAAGGATAAACTTATTATTGTCACACAGAGTGACACCCCTGTAGAATCCAGTAAAGCTTCTGATGTAGAATCAGATGAAGATGTAGAAGTTAATCTCAAGAAAACTCATTATGACTTTCTTAACTTCCAAGATTATTATAATGAAATTGGATGCAAGGATAAGCTTATTATTGCATTACAGGATTATGAAAGTTTTCCTTGTAGTATATTGAATGAATTCCTGTTGATATTACATGAGTACCTGGTCACATTACCATTTATACTTATACTTGGAGTGTCAACTTCTCCATCTATTATACACAGCACTCTCAACTATGATGTAATATCCACCATGAAAATACACACCTTCTATAATCAGCCATCTATTGAAAGTCTCAACTTAATCACTGATAATATTATCTTGAACAATAAGTTCCCTCTAATTCTACATCACACAATTTTAGAGTTCCTAATTGATAACTTCTTATTTTATGACTTTTCTTTGCACACTTTCATGAAAGGTGTCAAGATTTGTATCCTGAAACACATCAGTATGAACAATATCAATGCTCTGTGCTACAATATCATGAATCAAACATTGACCAAACAGATGATAAATGCTAACATGTTGAATGAAATCAAAGAACTGGACTCTGTTGCCAAGCTGAGCATCAAAAAGTTAGACTCAAATGGTGTTGTCAAATATTCCATTGAATTGTTTGAATTCATAACAAATATGTATTCTAGCTTACAATGTTTGTTTGCACTTGTATATGACTTACCTAACAATCCCTTGGGAAAGCAACTGAGAGATATTTATTGCATTGTACTATCTGAAAAAGTATTTGTAGAAAGTTCTACATTCAAACAGTGTCTACAACTGATTCAGTTCATTTCCAAACAAGAACTTTTGGAAAAGGTAAAATCCATTATTCTCATTTTAAATCTGACCCGATAGGTGGCGCCAGTTACCAGAAAAGTCCAGGGGACCAAGGTACAACGGGGGCCAAGGTACGACTAGACACCCTACCTACCTGGATTAATTAATACCTTACGATTTTGACAAAAAAAATTGATTTTAAAATTTTTTATAAGTAGGTAGGTATAAGTACTTATTTGAAAAGAAAAATCTACACGAAGCAGCAGTGAACATCGAAAATAATAATGTGTTATAATAGCAGTAAGGAATTTGCATTCATTTACTTAAAATTTACAAATTGCGTACCTCACAATTTTTATAGCATGCTCGTTTTAGTAGGTAGGTATAGGTAGTAGTTTAGTAGGTAGGTACCTACATAGAATTATGTTACTAATGTACCCATTTTTTTTTTTTTTTTTTTTTTAAATTATATTTTTTACGTCAAATACTTAGGTAGTTTCGTTCATTTAGTGCCCTTCAATTTCTTTAGGTACCCGGTACCTAAACTATATCATGTTTGAAAAATGTAAGTATAAGTAGGTACCCACTATTGTTATCTTCTAATATGTAAAAATGAATATTTATTTGTTTGTGTGTTCGAACCTGGCCAAACCGCTCATCCGATTGCTATGAAACTTTGTGAACTTATTGCTTGCACTTCCGTGAAGGTTTATAGGCTATTTTCCGGTTCGTTTTTGTTAAGCTACACCGAGCAAGACCACTCGTACATACTTACATTACTTGCAAGTTACGACTTAGATACTTATTTTATTTCAGATTTTTTATGTAGGTATCTATTTAAAAGGACAGATTTGCGAGTTGTCTGGCCCTCATGACCAAATTATCCCACAACCCCGCCAGAATCCGGAATGCACAGCACCAAAATAATCCTAGGATTGAAAAAGTCGGATCCTATCCAGCTTCTAGCAGGATAATAAAATCTCAGATAGGTAAAACGGATTCTATCCGGGTATAATTGCGATTGCAGTAACCTAGGATTCACCAAACCGGGTTCTATCCGCTTTCTACCCTCCTCGAAAAATCTCCCGAGTTATCCTTGCGGGGCAGGGACCCTAAATACCCACCCCCTTACACTGTCGAATGTTACCGAAGAACCTCTTTTTACCCCAACAATTGTTGGCTACGACCATTATTGTGGTCAAATTCTCAAAGAATGTTACATACCCTAGCTACAATCTATAGGGCCTATACCTTGCCTCGGATAAGTGCGAGCTAAATTTGCCTTTGAGGAAATTTCCCAAATAAAATGGAGCAGTTGTTCTTGCGGGGCAGGGCCCCTAAATACCCGCCCCCGCCCCCTTACACTGTCGAATGTTACCGAAGAACCTCTTTTTACGCCAACAATAAATTGTTGGCTACGACCATTATTGTGGTCAAATTCTCAAAGAAAGTTGTGGATAAAATGACATACCCTAGCTACAGCCTATAGGGCCTATACCTTGCCTCGACTGGGATAAGTGCGAGCTAAATTTGCCTTTGAGGAAAATTCCCAAATAAAATGGAGCAGTAGGACATTCAAACAGTGTCTACAACTGATTCAGTTCATTTCCAAACAAGAACTTTTGGAAAAGGTAAAATCCATTATTCTCATTTTAAATCAAAATAAGAACCTGAAAACTGTGTTAGAAGAAGTGCAAAAGCTTCAACAAGAAATAAAGAATGCTGATACTGAGGTCCAAATCAAACACAAAAATGACATATCCAAGTTGAACTTAACTCCCAAGTCACGAGCACAATTAAAACAAAACCTCTTGGAAAGTATAAAACAAGATAAACTACAATTTGAGTTTGACATTAAACGGGAGAAGTTTGTACAATATTTAATCAAAAACCTATTTAGAAATTATTTTACTCCTATACAAAATATGCCTTTACATGAAATTGTTCTGTTCAGAGTATAAAACAAGATAAACTACAATTTGAGTTTGACATTAAACGGGAGAAGTTTGTACAATATTTAATCAAAAACCTATTTAGAAATTACTTTACTCCTATACAAAATATGCCTTTACATGAAATTGTTCTTTTCAGCGACTGCCACTTGCTCAAGAAATATCTGGCTGGTGCTCCTAGAGCTGCTATTCACACAGCTCTAAACAATCCAAACTATTACATGCAATGTGACTGTTGTAAAGTGAATGACCCTAGTGAAATGTTACCCTCAATGCCTGATGTGAGTCTAGCATACAAATTACATCTAGAAAGTGCAACCATGATCAATATACATGACTGGCTGCAATCATTTGCAACTTGAATGACCCTAGTGAAATGTTACCCTCAATGCCTGATGTGAGTCTAGCATACAAATTACATCTAGAAAGTGCAACCATGATCAATATGCATGACTGGCTGCAATCATTTGCAACCATTGTGAATCCTGATGGTAAAATGTCTGATGCCACTATCAAGGCACGATTTACCCAAGCAGTTTCTGAACTACAGTTTTTAGGTTTTATTAAAAACTGTAAACAGAAAATAGACCATGTCAGTAGACTTACATGGGGTGATTCTTAAAATGAGATTTCGAATACTGTTGTCCTCACATTGTTGGCATTGTTGTATTTTGTAAACATGAACACATAGTTTTTACCTTTTTTTTCTGGAAATAGATAAATAAAGGTGGAAATAGATAATGGATACCCATTTATAATTTGAACTAAGGCCAAGTCAATAAGTATGAATCTATGAATTAAAGTAATCAATAATTTATGTCACACTTTTATTTTAGTTTAGGTAATTATATCATGAATTTAAATATTATTTATTACTATTTAATAATTATTATGCATAAGTATATATATTTATTAACATTATACTTAATTACTTATTTAACACATTACTTACAGTCAAAAGTAAGGAGAATTTATTCATTTTCATTTGAAAATGCAAGTTGATGTATTTCAAATTACATGAATTGCCCTCAGAATGCTATTATAAAAAAAAAAAATCTGGCACCCTGTATATTGTATATATTATGATTTATTGTTTTGCTGTAAGTAGGACAAGTAGGTACAATGAATTTGATGAAATAAAATAATGAAGTTGATTTTTCAAACTTTTTTGTTCTTTTTTAATAATACTTGATTTCTTTTTTTCAAGTGACCCTTTTGGTTTGGGGTTGGGGCTTTCTAACCCATAAATTGTAAATGCATTTGTCTAGCTGAGGTGATGTACAGAATTTTCAACTCTAGGTAGGTGCCCTAGCAGTTTAAAGAACAGAATACAATGACATAATTTGGTGTGATATTCTACAGTTCACTTAACTACAAGTCTCTTCATTATGCAAAAAGATTCTCACTACATTGTAGGTATGATTTTGCTAAGAAACTAGAGTTGGACATCCATTTCATTCATCCATCAGAAATAAGCTGATATTTTTATTGTAATCCTCCAACAGTAGCTTGGGTAATTCTTCTCTTGCAGCCCATGTGTATTCCAGTTTCTTGTCCTTAACATCTCCCTCCAGGTATTGAGCCTTGAAGAAAAATAGCTTGGCTCCTACAACATTACTTTCAGCTTGTAATGACTTTGGATACTTAAACTTGTAAAAGCCACATGGAGCATTGCCATAGAAACGGGCATGGATGGTTTTGTTGAATTTTTCTGCTAGTATTCTCTCGGCTGTTTGTCTCATTGTTTCTCCTTCTTGTCTTTTACCAAAAGGCATAATCCAGTGTGATTTGTCACCTGTAATGAAAGAAAGCCTGGCTGAGGGACAAGGGACTATAAACAGAGAGTAGATCAGCGTCTAGCTAGGGGACTATAAACAGGGAGTAGACTAGTCCAAATTTCCTCACGCTACATCAATAGCAAAGGTTGAGTGCAAAGGGCATCCCACTCGGAAAAGTTTGTTTAGCCAAAAACCAGTTGGCGATCACTCTAAAGCTGATAGAGAGGCCAACAACAAACACTGACCCCATCTGAACATGGGAAAAGGCAAAGAAGAAGAAGAATGAAAGAAAGAAATCAGTTTGTATTAATTATTCTTTAACTTCACCTTTACCACTTAAGTTTTTTTTTTTTTTTTCTTTTCCTTTTTTTTTTGGTAAATACCTAGGTTAGTTAGTACCTATTGAACTTAATCTAATTGAAAATAATTCAAAGGATATAATATTAGCAATATAATATTAGCATATAATTATTATAGATTTCAGAATGAATATGTAGTTAGGTAAGTCTGTAGGTACCTACCTAATTTCTCCTTGATAAGCAAAACTAAATGCTTGTCCAATTTTCTTTGCATGGACTTCACATTGTTTTCTTTGTCAGCTTTGGTTATCCTGCTAGCTGGGGTGAATTTCTTCAATTCATTCAATCCCATATCTACAAAATCTTGGCCTGTTTGTTGTAATGCATCATCTATCATATCCACATTTAGTGATTTGTCTTTCATTTTTTCAGCTCGTATTTGATCTGAAACAAAAGGAAAATGATTATAGTATGTATAAAATAGATGTATATGATGAGGGATTATGTCTTTTGTTCTTTCCACATCCTGTTTTTATCCAAGTACTATACATCAGCAGCACGTCTTTGTTTCAGTAGGGATGAAATAATGGTTTTAATCTCAGCATGCTGATGAAGACAGACTATGAAATATTTACCTGCTATACATCTCAGCTCATGGTCTGACTTCATACTATTCTCCAATTCAAGCTCATTCATCAATAATTGAACTTTCTTCTCAATCTCATTGAAATCTCTGGTTATTAAAGGTTTTCTCTCCAGACACACTGCACTCATGAGGTCCCATTTCTCCCGAGATCCAGAAGTGGTGGTCAACTCTTGACGCAATGGATTCACTGCAGAGGCAGTGTTGAAATTTCGCAGCAATTTGATGAGACAGCTTGTCAACTTGAGATCCTGTTTCAAGTGACCTGCCATGTCTTCAGGAAAATTCTCAGTTGGCAAGTCTTGAGAGCTGGATCAGACTTTCCTACTGGCTCCTATCAAAATGATTTTTCACCCCTCAACTTGAGATCCTGTTTCAAGTGACCTGCCATGTCTTCAGGAAAATTCTCAGTTGGCAAGTCTTGAGAGCTGGATCAGACTTTCCTGCTGGCTCCTATTAAAATGATTTTTCACCCGTCAAATGCTCATACCTACTTCTGTAACATGGAAAAATGCACAAGAAAATTGCACTGGTATCTAATTTGAAGAAAAAAAGAAGGTTTCAGGTGGTGGTGAACTGGTGGATGCATGGAAAAATGCACAAGAAAATTGCACTGGTATCTAATTTGAAGAAAAAAAGAAGGTTTCAGGTGGTGGTGAACTGGTGGATGTGGATTTTGAGTTTTTGACAATTTTTTTTTTTTTTTGTATAGCGGTCTTTGATTTATTTGATTTTAAAATTTTTTCTATCTTTCAAATTTTACCGCTCAGAATCAGATACCGTGTGGAACGTTCAAAAAAGTTTCTCATTTTTAAAGCCCTTTTCACACGGCCCTTTCCAAAAGAAGAAATCACCAGGGCCGTATTTAGGGGGGGGGGGCTAGAATCCTTTTAACAGAAAATGAAGGTGAAGATAATAATTATTATTATGTTGATAGGTAGGTATACCTATTTTAATTTTTCTTTAACCTCTCATCAAAATTTGAAAATACCTTGTGCAATAATGCAATATGCAATAAGTTGCTTCTAATATGTAAAAATGAATATTTATTTGTTTGTGTGTTCGAACCTGGCCAAACCGCTCATCCGATTGCTATGAAACTTTGTGAACTTATTGCTTGCACTTCCGTGAAGGTTTATAGGCTATTTTCCGGTTCGTTTTTGTTAAGCTACACCGAGCAAGACCACTCGTACATACTTACATTACTTGCAAGTTACGACTTAGATACTTATTTTATTTCAGATTTTTTATGTAGGTATCTATTTAAAAGGACAGATTTGCGAGTTGTCTGGCCCTCATGACCAAATTATCCCACAACCCCGCCAGAATCCGGAATGCACAGCACCAAAATAATCCTAGGATTGAAAAAGTCGGATCCTATCCAGCTTCTAGCAGGATAATAAAATCTCAGATAGGTAAAACGGATTCTATCCGGGTATAATTGCGATTGCAGTAACCTAGGATTCACCAAACCGGGTTCTATCCGCTTTCTACCCTCCTCGAAAAATCTCCCGAGTTATCCTTGCGGGGCAGGGACCCTAAATACCCACCCCCTTACACTGTCGAATGTTACCGAAGAACCTCTTTTTACCCCAACAATTGTTGGCTACGACCATTATTGTGGTCAAATTCTCAAAGAATGTTACATACCCTAGCTACAATCTATAGGGCCTATACCTTGCCTCGGATAAGTGCGAGCTAAATTTGCCTTTGAGGAAATTTCCCAAATAAAATGGAGCAGTTGTTCAGAAAGGTTGACAGGTATGTAGGTACTACCTACATATTATAATATGACTGTATATCATTTTCTTGTCTACAATACTCAATCAGGTACCTACCTACCTATTTAGCATAATAGCATACTGGAAGTAATAAAATTGCCTACTTGTAGGTATCAATCAAAACTACATTTAATTATGTAAATAAATGCTCAAAACACACTCATGTGTTCCTAGATACACCTAAGTTGCAGTTATAATCAAAAGGCATGGATAATTATTTAGGCATGACATAGGACATAGGTGTAGAATAAATACTTACATAGGTACCTACATACGTATTTATTAAATCAACTACCAATTTCTTAAATTGTTACTTATGTAACTACAATGTGTAATTAAATTATTATTCTGATGTAGGTACCTGGGTAATCAGGTAATCACTAATCAGCGTTCATTTGGTTCACTTAAAATCGTGATCCGTAATTAACCACATCATTGATTGTGCCTACCAGACTGTTGGTGGTTGCTGAAAAAATCGGTGAATTCGGTGTCATTTTGCGGTGGAACTTCCAATCAACTTGTCTTTGAATAGGACCAAAGATCAAATCTCTATAAAACCTCAACCTCATACCGAACTAATACCTTGTATGACAATGTTATACCTAAGTATCATCCTATCATCACAGCATTATAGGTACTAACCTACCTAGTAGAAATAGACACATACCTATCATTGAATTCAATGATATGTCATTTTGCGGTGAAAAAAAGTGTAACGAGATTGGATGATTCGTTAATAAAGTCAAAGTTGCATTGAAATTAGAACAAGAACAAGAACAACAGATAGGTATTATGTACCAACTGTTATCTGAATCAATCAATAGGGAGAAATATTGATATGACGAAATTGAATACAGGTACTCTACCGATTGTCTTGTCCTGAATTTCGAAGATTCCATCACACTTGTAAACCCGTTGATTGGGTAGGTATTTACGTAAAACGAGGACAGATTTAAATAATAATATCTAATTATGTTGAAATTTAATCCAAAACAATGAGAATAATGAGGTTGATCATAAAAATATTATTGTTTATGTACAGATGACATAATGGCCGCATTATCCGTTAGTGCTTACATTTTGGTAGGTATTAAAATAACATAATTATTACCTATTCTTACAATACTTTAAGAGCATGTATAGTGTTAGGAACCTTCAATACCAATCTAAAGTGCAGGGTCTAACAGCCTAAAAGTTGTGTTAGGCTTTACAAATCTACAAATTTAAAGATTTTAAAGTGTCACAATCGACATCGACTGATACTGGAACCTGGAACCCAAATAAAGTAGGATCAGAGGGTTTGGGAGGAACTGGAAAGGGGAAACAGTTCATAGTGTGGATGCTCTTTCAAGGGGACTCCACATTAGACGGACCGGACTGCTCCGGAACATTTTGGTCTGGTCCGCCTAATGTGTAGTCCTCTTTCTGTTTACCGGCCTTAGGTTTAAATACCAACTGACCTGAGATATCTACTAAATGTTAACTTTGTCCGCTAGCTTGAATCCGTTTAGAATTGTAATCAGTTCCTCACTAGACTCGCTACTCCGTACAAGGTGAACCGTGCTTGATCACTATCAGCAAATTTGCTGATTTCAGCATTAAAATGTATCACACCATTTGTTTCAAGTTCCAAAAGTTATATACATTATACTAATCAAATTAGAACCACGCACCTATCACCTAACATGTAATAATTTAATAAATTAGGTATCTATTGGTGATGATTATTAATTAATTATTCAGAGACCTTGTAGTTCGAATTGAAACCATCCAATCCTTCTCCACGAGGCTGAGTACACTGTGAAGAGCCAGTGCCATCACGTGCATTGTTCCGTCTAAATACCAACCACACGCAACATTGGTTAACTTCTGTGATTCGCTAAGAACTGGTACATAGAGAACTGACCTTGCCAACTAAAGAACTGGTTCAAAGTTCCAAAACGAGGTTAACTTCTGTGATTCGCTAAGAACTGGTACATAGAGAACTGACCTTGCCAACTAAAGAACTGGTTCAAAGTTCCAAAACGAAAAAAAAAGATCTTCACAACTCGTAGACCTAGGGGCCTTGGGTATTTTACCATGAGAACCTATGGTGTTTACAGAGTTAAATGTTTTAATGCAAGATTGGTTGATGGATTTTACGAGTATTAGAGTATTACCCATGATGTAGGTAAAGTTAGGCGAAAAAAAAAGATCTTCACAACTCGTAGACCTAGGGGCCTTGGGTATTTTACCATGAGAACCTATGGTGTTTACAGAGTTAAATGTTATAATGCAAGATTGGTTGATGGATTTTACGAGTATTACCCATGATGTAGGTAAAGTTATGTACCTACCTATACGTACATTAGTAGTTACCTACAAGTATATAGGTAGGTATATTCTCTATCCAGATGGATATGAGAGCAATGAGTCATCAAAAAGGTAGGCTACGTTGCCAAACATATCAAAGGTGCAACGGTAGAAAATCTTTAAAAGAGGAAGGTACATTGCACAGTGCTTCCTCCGACATTACACAATGATTCAACCTCTTGAAAAAAAAGGTTACAGATCGAAGCTACCTCTGGCTTTTTAAAAGAGAGAGTTTATAAAAATAGACCTTTACCTTAAATGCAACAATGCAAGGAATTCTCGCATTCTGATTGGTTCCCTCATTTTGGGTCGATGACTCCTTGCTCTCATATCCATGTGGATAGAGTATAGGTAACAATATACTATATAGGGTACTCTTACAAACATTTATAACATTCATTTATACCGGAAATTATCACAATGCATTAATCCTTAAGTAAGTAGGTGCCTACACTTCTGCCTTGATTCCTTGAAGTTCTGGGCTATACCTATACACCATATATTTGTAACCTATATCTCTAATATGGGTTCTTGGTTACTCGTATTACACCTTCCTTACTATTATGATAACGTAAACATCGAGTTTTATGAAGGAACTCATCCTTTCTCACCTAAACGAATGGAACCTAGAATCACGTAGGTACCTAAGCTTAAAAGTTCAAAGAACTGACCACTAACCTTACGAGTACCAACTTTTAGATCCTTAATTCAGGTTATGATGGATTCCATCTTTCATGCAATAAACATTGTTCTGAATTGTGGTAAGAATGCGAGGCAATAGTAGATCATACAGACACGCAGACGGAATCCGGCTTGAAAAGAGTATAGGATCAGATTATCCGATCCTGTATCAGATTTTATCCCGATTCTACCCGGGTAGAAACCGCATAAAAGTCCACGCCCCTAACCCAGATAGAATCCTGTTTCTACCCACTGGGGTTCGACACACAAACAACAGGACTGACCAAAGCAACATTTTCTAATGGAAGGCACCAGAAGAAGAACAGAACTGTGTTGTTGTTGTTGTTGTTGTAGCGGCTTTAGCTATAGCCGAAAGGTGATTACAAAATAGAGAAAATATCTCTTATATCAGCAATACACCAGGGTGATGGTCTCTAGCCATGTTTAAATGGCTCGTCCTGAACAGGAGTCAACCATCGTGAGTGCTTGTTCTTTTCAAGCAGAGAGAACCCTTTTTGAAACTATCAGCTAGCTAGGCTAGAAGAAGAACTATAGTCAATCTGCCTTTGAGCTTGAGAGCACCCGTGGCATTGCTGAGACCTGGCAAGATGAAAACCAGAGATATCAAACATAGGTAAGGAACCTGAGTATATGGAACATGGGAAACCAAAGATACCAATCAAACGTAGAAGTAACCTGCCTGTATGTAAGGGAATAAGAGACGACACTGACGACAGGTCACATTATGTTCAAATGTGGAGCTGCCTCCAAGAAACGACCGACTGTAGTAAAATCTACGAATATCCAAAAGGGCAAATATCAATTCCCCTACTCGATTAAAGAAGCTACTCAATATTGTCCTCACGAGACTGAGTGCACCCGGAACTCCAAGCACAGAGCCGAAAAAACTTCGACCTCGCCGGGAATCGAACCCGGGACCTTCGGCGCGGCGTGCAAACCTATTGTGATACTCATTCGGCCACGGAGATAGCTTGTACTCAATTACCATATCAGCCGGTCAATGTCACCCACCTTTGAGAGCAATGCTCCCCTTGATGGTGATGGGTACTCCGAGCAGTGGCGTATCCCGAGCCAGCTCCTCCTTCGTCTTGCCCCCCTCCAGCAGGCTCTGATCAACAGCATGGGCCTCCCGTATTGCCTCAGCATATCGCTCCTCCACTATAGCGTTCAGATAGGGGTTCACGTCCCGACAGCGGAGGATGTAAGCGCGGACAACTTGTTCGCTGGTCACCTGCGGAGGAGAGGAAGAAGAGTTGAAACTTTTCCAGAAGAAGGAGGAAGAGGAAGGAGTAGAAGGAGGAGGAGAAGAAGATGTAGAGGAAGAAGAAGGAGGAGAAGGAGAAGAATATTTGGAAGAAATGGCTTGTAGGAGTTTTAAAAAGGTTGAAAATTTTCCATCATTGAAGAAAAAGAAGACGGCGAGTAGAAGTAAAGAGAAATGGGTGGGATGGTATTTGTGGACGGTAGGATGGTAAATAGGTACTCCTACATACCTACATATCTGGTGTATTCAGCCTCGAAAACCTGGCCTCGTTTTACGGGGAGGGACTCATATTCTCTGCCAGGTACCAACTTGAGCACTGTTCCCCTATTTTAACTCAAGGTAATAGATTTTCATTTCAGTAGGTAGGTAACTATAATAATGAAGTAGTAATTAAATTCCATTGCTCTCAAAGGTGGGTGACATTGACCGGCTGATATGGTAATTGAGTACAAGCTATCTCCGTGGCCGAATGAGTATCACAATAGGCTTGCACGCCGCGCCGAAGGTCCCGGGTTCGGTTCCGGGCGAGGTCGAAGTTTTTTCGGCTCTGTGCTTGGAGTTCCGGGTGCACTCAGTCTCGTGAGGACATATTGAGTAGCTTAATCGAGTAGGGGAATTGACATTTGCCCTTTTGGATCTTCGTAGATTTTACTACAGTTGGTCGTTTCTTGGAGGCAGCTCCACATTTGAACATAATGTGACCTGTCGTTAATATCGTGGTATCGTCTCTTCTTCCCTTACATACAGGCAGGTTCCTTCTACGTTTGATTGGTATCTTTGGTTTTCAATGTACCATATACCTACTCAGGTTCCTTACCTATGTTTGATATCTCTGGTTTTCATCTTGCCAGGTCTCAGCAATGCCACGGGTGCTCTCAAGCTCAAAGGCAGAAAAGCCTCAGAAGATGCTCCGATCGTAAAGATACTTCGCGAGGCTGGAGCTATTCCCTTGTGTAACACAAATGTCCCTGAGCTATGTACTAGCTGGGAAACCACCAACTACATTACTGGGAAGACTGTGAATCCGTATGACTTCTCCAGAACTCCTGGAGGATCTTCGGGAGGGGAGGTAAGGATGAGTTTATGTTCTACGTCCCTCTAGGGATAATAGGACTCAAGAAGATTTATAGAAGCTTAACCTATCCTTTAGGGCTGTTTGTCCTTACACCTAAGCCTCGGAGTGGACTTTTTGTGTATGACCTAAGACAGACACAAGAAAGTAAAAAAAACTATGGCAGGGGGACTTGGGTACCAAGTTACCAGAAGGTAAGAAAGTTTACGAGAGTTCCATTGCTACGAGTGGTTTTGAACTTGGCTGAAACAACACAATGGCACTCAGCACAACAATTGGACATTCGACTCAAGTCCTTAATCCGCAAATAGGTAACTTTCGAGTTCATAATTTTGTTCAACTTTTTCTTCAAGAAGACAAAGCTCTTTAATTGTTTTGAATTTATCGCGAGATCTTACTAGGGAATTGTGTCAGGCCAGATCTCTGAAAGTAACACGTGCAGAGTACAGGCTGTGGTTTGAATTGTGTTATGACTTGAGATTATGACCTTATGACTGTTGCGTTTGAGTGATGAAGATGTCAAAGAAGTTCTACATATTTTAGAATGAGGTAAATCTAAATCAGCGGTCCCCGATTCCACCAATTAGTACATGGACTGACGAGAAATTTATAGGTATGTAGTAAAAGGACCCCACTTTTACGAGAGAGGGGGAAAAGTAGGGCCCTTTTACTATATTTTCTCCCAAAGGTGAGTGTTTCATCGACGTTTTTCTCTCTCAGGCGGCACTGATTTCATCTGCAGCTTCCGTGATAGGGATAGGATCAGATCTCGCGGGTTCCATCAGGGTTCCAGCAATGTTTACGGGTATATTCGGCCACAAACCCTCTCCAGGTGAGTTTCAATCTTTGGTATTTGTTCCCCAAGAGGTTTGAGGTTCGTCACGAATTCGCAGAGAGAAAGAGACAGAAAAGGAGAAAACCAGCCGATCTGAGAACGAACATTATGATTTTATTATTATGTTTGCGATAAAGTTTGGGAATCGAACAGGGTTAATTACGGATCACGATTTTAAGTGAACCAAATGAACGAAGTTTTCCTACTTTTACTTTCGAAGGATTTGTCTCTCGATTATTGAACAGTTTGTCCAATTTTGTTAAAATTTGGCAAACCCACAAAGAAAAATTGCTCCGTTGTTTTTGGTACAAATTGGGCTATTAGGTTTGCCGAAGGTGTCCTTTTTTGAGGAAGTTCTACAATTCACCTGTTTTGTTTATTGGACTACTAATATATGGCGATATCACCTAAACTGAACTTTGAGAGATACCTATTTAGGTTCGGTCCGGTTCGATCCATAGGTACCTACCTACCTAAATTATTAATAACATTTTAACCAAACAACTTTTTGGTAGGTACTTAAGTAGGTATATTTTTTTATTCTGTGGCGAAGGTTAGTTACCTTGATTCGCATTTTTTACTTTTTTTATTTACCTTAGATTTACCTTTTTCCTTATCCTAAAGTTAATGGTGAATGTGAGGAAGATAATATTAAGGTAGGTATAGGTAGGTACCTCCATAAATCTATAATACCTAACTATTAGGTATCAAAGAATTACCTAATTCAATGTAAACAAGTTTTTTTTTTTTATATAACTCGAGTGCAACCTAGAGTACTCTTGATATTTATTTTGTTTACCAAAATTCAAATTTACGGTAAGTACTTAATTACCATATATTACGGTATTGAAAGTCAATGCCGAACGCACAGTCGTTCCTAAATGATTTAGGCTCCCTTTTCCCTTAAGATTTCCTACTTCCTTAAGGTATCCATTTTCCTATGTAGTTTTGGCACATCCACCAAAAATTCTTTCTCCTTTCTCAATCCATCTTGGAAAGTTTGGTAATTTTGGCATATCCACCAAGAACATGATTTCTTTCTTCTTTCTCAATCCATCTCGGAAAGTTTGGTAGTTTTGGCACATTCACCAAAACCATTAATTCTTTCTTCTTTCTCAATCCATCTCGGAAACTTTGGTAGTTTTGGCACATTCACCAAAAACATTAATTCTTTCTTCTTTCTCAATCCATCTCGGAAAGTTTGGTAGTTTTGGCACATCCACTAAGAACATTTAATTTTCTCTTTTCTAGTCTCCTTTTTCAACGCGTCTAAAAAATTTTGGTTTCAAATTCCAATTTTACCTACTCTTTTTAATAAGAATCAAATAGGTGAGATCATATCTATGAACACTTGATAACATAATTCATATTGGCTAGGTCGGAGTCAGACGAGTGACTATTGGGCAATGAACATCTGAGCTGAAATATCTACTGATCTGTAGCCTGTTATACTAAACCACCCAACATGAGAATTTGGCGAATTGCAACATCTTCGATGACAACTTTACCAAATTTACGCGGTCACCAAAAAGTAAAACTGGTATTTTAAAAAATGTAAAACCAGTGAGATTGACCTTACTATGTACATATAACAAGCGTAAAACTGTGTCCACACATAGTCGTTTCGACGTCGATTGACGTCCTCGACTATGTTTGGACACACCTTTAAAGCCAAAAGTCAAAGTACCTAACTACCTAGTTTTTATAAGCAGTATAAATACACATAATGTGTAACTCCTGTAATGGGTACAACTTTCGTGTTTACTTGGAGTCGGGAGCGGAAAGCCGCGCCGGGATTTGACCCGATAGAGCCTTTTACTTGTTTACTAGCTAACAGTGATGTTCAGTTGTTTTCCAGGTAAAATAGAGGTCAAAATTATATCTATATAGCTATCTAATCTAATATATAAAAATGAATGTGTGTGTGTGTGTGTTTGTTCGAACTTTATGCCTGACCAAACCGCTCATCCGATTGCTATGAAACTTTGTACTTATTGCGCTTGCACTCCCGTGAAAGGTTATGGCTATTTTCCGGTTCGTTTTTGTTAAGCTACGCCGAGCAAGACCACTAAATGGATGAGTGACATGAACGGCCATGCCGGATTTCGGCTAGTAGGTAATAAACCTAACTGAGTAGGTGCATAACAAACCATTTAAACATAGGTAATATGTACCTAGATGTGGCTGAACAATATTCATTTTTGGCTATTTAGCAAAAAAAAAAAAAAAAAAAAAAAAACAAAACACCTTTCCAATTTCCCCCAAAATGTACCTATGTTTTGGTGAAAAAATTTTTTTTTTGGCTTTTTAAAAAAAAAAAAAAAAAAAAAAAAAAAAACCTAATCACGTTCTACATTTCCGCATGAGTAGACTCGAGAAGCATCTATTATTTATTCAGTAGTAATTAATATTTATAGGTATTGCCTACGCATTGAATAATTTACAATGTAGAACTTTATTCACGAACTTTTTACATGGGAGCTTTTTTCACGGAACTACATCTAATTTTACTAGTAGGTACCTGTATCTACACAAGTACTCATACTTCATTAGGTATAGTTTTGAATGTAAAACTAGTTAGGTAGGTAAGTGAGCTTTATTTTCCTGAAGTATTTTACCAAGTAGGAAAGTTTGAAGTTTTGGTTCAAGAGTTGTTATGGGTTCTCCGAATAACTTTACCTTTATCTATCTGGCGGTTTCTATCGTTTTTTCCTCACTTCAAGGACTTCTAGGTCGCAAGCTCGCAGAGATATGAAATAAAAAATGTTCATTTTTTTCCTACCGTCTGTTTTAGATGTTTTTTGTTACCGAATTTTAGCACGTACAATTTAAAACAAGGTAAAAATAATAATTTCTTGTTATCTATCAGATTGTTTCTTTTATATTGTAAATACGGAGATTTATTTATAATGCATTTATGCAGGTATTACCTACCTATAAATAACTGCAACTTATAAACAGATCGAATTTTTTCGTATTTTCCTTCATTGCAATGAAAGAAGGGCTGCTTACATTCTATGTAATTATGTAGATTACATTAGGCTTGTTGATTGTTCTATACTTCTATAGCATGTTAATCCGTGGGCCCTATTAAAGTTTGGCTTTTCTCGTTCCAACGTTTTCAGCTTTTGTCGTAATCCTTGTTAGATTACATCAATTATTAGATGCAAAAAGCAGGTACCTAACTACCAAATCCTGAGTTGAATCCAAGTAGGTACCACCTACCTAAGTATGAGTACCTTGAATAATACTGCTAATAGGTAGGTATGGGTGCAAATAGGTACTAATGGTAAGTACTACCTACCTATTATAAATATCAAACATTTGTGTATTTTTCATCAGCATTTTTCCTTATCAGTCGCAAATCATTCTAGACAGTTGATCAGTAGATTCTGCATATTATACGTAGGTAGCTCAATAAGTTGAAATTCCAGTACGGTTTTCTATGTCAACTATGATGGTATTGGTATACCAATAATTCATTCATTCAAAGGTCAATTTTCATTGGATGATTCCTACAAACGGTCCAACTGAGTTTCATCTGTTTTTACTCATCCTGGAAGGTGCAGATTTTGGGAAAATAGCTTCAGCAGGAGTAGGTATAATAATTGAGTAAATAGCATGTGTACGATCATGCGTGGTTGCGTGTACGTAATAATTATTATACTTACCAATATTTTTTCAATCTGTTTAAATATTGAAAATTTACTAAAGAAAAACGAACTTGTGTACACGTGGTACCGTAATTGGACAGAATTGAGCAGAAAAGAACCATCCATAAGGGGAATTGAATTTATGGATGGTTCTTTTCTGCTTAGTGCTGTCCAATTCATAGACAATTACCTGTAGGCCCTAGGCAATTATCTGTGAAACCTGTTTTTCCTGTCCTTGTAACATGCATTTAACAGGAAAAGGGTTAGGCTTGAGGAACTAAACTTTACCATAATACCATCAATCGATAGGTATCTAAGATTTATAGATTATAGTTATACCTAGGTGGGTTGATTATTTATTTCCTTGTTGATTTTTTGTAAATCACAAAGCGGATAGACAACTAGACCTACCTAATAAAATTGTCTAATGTATGGATTGGTACCGGATATTGCCTTTTTTTCCATCAGATAGGAAGGTACCTAGGTAGTGTACGAGTAGGTGTATGGTGTAGGTAACCCACATATTTTAGGTTCGGAAAACGTTAAACTTGATTAGTGATTACCTGATTACCCAGGTAGGTACCTACATCAGAATAATAATTTAATTACACATTGTAGTTACATAAGTAACAATTTAAGAAATTGGTAGTTGATTTAATAAATACGTATGTATAGGTACCTATGTAAGTATTTATTCTACACCTAAGTCCTATGTCATGCCTAAATAATAATTATTATCCATGCCTTTTGATTATAACTGCAACTTAGGTGTATCTAGGTACACATGAGTGTGTTTTGAGCATTTATTTACATAATTAAATGCAGTTTTGATTGATACCTACAAGTAGGCAATTTTATAACTTCCAGTATGCTATTCCGAATAACTTTACCTTTATCTATCTGGCGGTTTCTATCGTTTTTTCCTCACTTCAAGGACTTCTAGGTCGCAAGCTCGCAGAGATACGAAATAAAAAATGTTCATTTTTTCCTACCGTCTGTTTTAGATGTTTTTTGTTACCGAATTTTACCACGTACAATTTAAAACAAGGTAAAAATAATAATAAATTTATTGTTATCTATCAGATTGTTTCTTTTATATTGTAAATACGGAGATTTATTTATAATGCATTTATGCAGGTATTACCTAGCTATAAATAACTGCAACTTATAAACAGATCAAATTTTTTCGTATTTTCCTTCATTGCAATGAAAGAAGGGCTGCTTACACTCTATGTAATTATGGCCTGTTGATTGTTCTATAGCATGTTAATCCGTGGGCCCTATTAAAGTTTGGCTTTTCTCGTTCCAACGTTTTCAGCTTTTGCCGTAATCCTTGTTAGATTACAATTTATTAGATGCAAAGTAGGTACCTAACTACCAAATCCCGAGTTGAATCCAATTGTGAAGATCTTTTTTTTTCGTTTTGGAACTTTGAACCAGTTCTTTAGTTGGCAAGGTCAGTTCTCTATGTACCAGTTCTTAGCGAATCACAGAAGTTAACCAATGTTGCGTGTGGTTGGTATTTAGACGGAACAATGCACGTGATGGCACTGGCTCTTCACAGTGTACTCAGCCTCGTGGAGAAGGATTGGATGGTTTCAATTCGAACTACAAGGTCTCTGAATAATTAATTAATAATCATCACCAATAGATACCTAATTTATTAAATTATTACATGTTAGGTGATAGGTGCGTGGTTCTAATTTGATTAGTATAATGTATATAACTTTTGGAACTTGAAACAAATGGTGTGATACATTTTAATGCTGAAATCAGCAAATTTGCTGATAGTGATCAAGCACGGTTCACCTTGTACGGAGTAGCGAGTCTAGTGAGGAACTGATTACAATTCTAAACGGATTCAAGCTAGCGGACAAAGTTAACATTTAGTAGATATCTCAGGTCAGTTGGTATTTAAAATCCAATTAGGTACCACCTACCTAAGTATGAGTACCTTGAATAATACTGCTAATAGGTAGGTATGGGTGCAAATAGGTACTAATGGTACTACCTAATTATAAATATCAACCATTTGTGTATTTTTCATCAGCATTTTTCCTTACCAGTCGCAAACCAGTCTAGACAGTTGATCAGTAGATTCTGCATTGTATGAAGTCAGACCATGAGCTGAGATGTATAGCAGGTAAATATTTCATAGTCTGTCTTCATCAGCATGCTGAGATTAAAACCATTATCTCATCCCTACTGAAACAAAGACGTGCTGCTGATGTATAACTGCATTTTATACGTAGGTAGCTCAATAAGTTGAAATTCCAGTACGGTTTTCTATGTCAACTATGATGGTATTGGTATACCAATAATTTATTCATTCAAAGGTCAATTTTCATTGGATGATTCCTACAAACGGTCCAACTGAGTTTCATCTGTTTTTACTCATTCTGGAAGCTGGAAGGTGCAGATTTTGGGAAAATAGCTTCAGCAGGAGTAGGTATAATGTGCACGATCATGTGTGGTTGCGTGTACGTAATAATTATTATACTTAACAATATTTTTCAATTTGTTTAAATATTGAAAATCAAATAATGGAAAATGAGCCTGCGTACACGTGGTACCGTAATTGGATTAATTGGACAGAATTAAGCGGAAAAAACCACCCATAAGGGGAATTGACTTTATAGATGGTTCTTTTCTGCTTAGTGTTGTCCAATTCATAGACAATTACCTGTAGGCCCTAGACAATTATCTGTGAAACCTGTTTTTCCTGTCCTTGTAACATGTATTTAACAGGAAAAAGGTTAAGCTTGAGGAACTAAACTTTACCATAATACCATCAATCGATAGGTATCTAAGATTTATAGATTATAGTTATACCTAGGTGGGTTGGTTATTTATTTCCATGTTGATTTTTTGTAAACCACAAAGCGGATAGACAACTAGACCTAATAAAATTGTCTAATGTATGGGTTGGTACATAAATCTACAAAGAGATCAGAGGAGTTTTCTTAAGAACATTAAAGTTAAGGGACACGACCATCTGAATAATTGCGTGCTGTTGGCTTTTCCCGGCTCCACTCAAGCTGGGTGAGGTTAATGTGAGGAGTGTCGGAAAATAGAGGGTAAAATCCCCGTCTCTTAAACTTAGCAGTTATACAGCGACATTAAACTTTTTTTCTGGACAACCCGTTTCTGATGGAACAAGAAGCTTGTGTAAAATAATCTAAAGGTGTGTCCACACATATATATAGTCGACGGCTGGCTGACTATGTTTGGACAAACCTTAATATACCTACCTAAGTACCTATTCCACTCTGGCTGTATGGTCGAGGCTTAGTGCCAAACCAATGCCAAAAAAAAGTACCTATTATTATTTAGTTTTTAATATAGGTTGTATGCTACTTTAAAAGAAAAATTAGAAAAAATATACCTTTTAATTAAAATAAAATATTTTATTTAATAAATAAATTAAACGTCTCCATAGAATATTGTTTAGAAGTAAAGAAGAAAAATTGCAAGAAATGAAGAAATCAAAACAAAACGGAATGTGCAAATGAAAGTAAAATTAAATGAATATAGGTAAGTATGAGAGCAGGAACTCGATTTCATATTAGCTCTGGAAAGTTGCCTTTGAAACATTATACGATTTTACGAATTAAAACATAAAATAAACTCTTTTGGACATAGGAAAACAAGCTAAAAAAAAAGTAAAAACTTTTATGGATTTAACACTGCAAAAATTACAAATTAAAATTGAGCCAAAATTGGTCAACTTAGTTAACGAACAAAGGAATTAATTCATTCAATAAATGGGACACTTTTTTGTAAAATTAAATTTTTAACTCGCCAAAAAATATTAAAATATAAAAGAAATATCTATGATAAAAATCTATTGAAATCTTTGGAATTTTAAACAAATTGTTATAAAGGATGTCAAAACTATTTTAAAGATGAAACTTTAAATTGAATGATTCATTTAACTAATATCTGGGTATTCATAACTTTATATTATCGGGGAGAAAAGTCAAAATTATTAACGAAATGCATGCACAATGTACTTCAATTTTCAAATATTAATGTCAAGAGATTGAGATTACTGAAGATCACAACACGTACATTTTGTACACAGTTCGAGGAGAGCTTGGTCATTTCTCGTGCGTGATTTCTAGAATTACCTAAGTACTATCATGTGAGTACGAATTTTAATAGCTAGGTATAAGCGTTACCTAGTACGTTATTGTACCTAAACATAACTTCGATAGAGTATCTAAAATATCGAGTGTACGTACGAACAAAGCATCCTACATATTATCTAGGGCCCAAACCACAAAATATAATTTCTCTCTGGAATGTATGGATTTTTTCTACAGAGGAATTTCTTATATTACCGACAGTGAGACTCCAAAAATTTGCTAATATGCTAAGAGACCCCAAAAGTTTCTTATTATGCTAAGGGACCCCAAGAGTTTTCTATATGGGACCCCTAGTCTAGAGTTTCACAATATACAGGTTACGTTTAACTCCCAATATTCACACATCTCATCGTGGGAAAAATTATGACAGAATTCTCTCGAGCATCGAACCCTCACTACACAGCTTGAGACGCAAGCTATGTAGCTGCGGACTGACGTTATTTGAGTCGTTCACTATGGCGGACATAAGGACGACCTCCGTGTTTCTCCCACTCCTTGTTGAATTCTGACTCTAGAATTTCAGCCCCACGCTTCCTCGTGAGTCCTGTCTCTTCTAGACTTAGCTCACACATCTGCATATCATCGCTACCTAATGAGACAGAACGAGAGGAAACAGAGGTTAGAATACCTGGTTCTCAGCAAAAATGGGTCTTTGTATTAGAAAATCAAGAAATGAAGTTTGAACACAAGTTAACTAACCTTCAAAGTCACAAAGAACTACTAAAACTTGAAAGAAAAACGAAGAAGAATATTACAAGTGTGTTGGGCATGAACGCTTGTCACAATCACAAATGTAGTTTCCCGATTAATAGATACACTCGTGATTTGACTTGGATTCAAATCACCAACCTCCTCCTAAATTCCATCATGCCTTCGATTGGACTTGAACCTCTAGATCCGAAGTCCACGGTGCTAACCACTACAGTGATTTTGGGGTTGGTTTGATAAGGCGTATATACCAGACCTAGAAGGACGAGTAAACTTACCCGCAATAAGTAGAATGGGTGCCTTGTCTTTATCAGGATGGAGTTCCATTTGTCGGGCCACGTACTGCCCATCAAAATGAGCATACCACCAGCCCCGCTTGATATTCATATCGACATCATTGAGGGCCCCATTGTCCCCATTCTGGGCCCCGTTCGTCTGAGAGGGCCGCATGAATGGAATGCGGAAGTAGCGTTGAGAACTGGAGTTTATTGTGGCCTTCGGGGTGGTTTTGGGCATATGGTTGGCTGAAAGAACGGACATTTTACTTCTTTATTCACGGAAAACATTTTATAATTAGATATTAGCGAGTTTTTGCAACCAAAATTAACTTCCCGTTAACTGAATTGTTTAATGTTATTTCACAAAAACTCAATTCTGCACATGCCCTAATGTTGTTGTTGTTGTTGTTGTTGTAGCGGCTTTAGCTTTCACCGAATGGCGATAGCAGAATAAAGAAAAGATGTTTTTTGTATCTACTATACACCGGGGTGATGGTCTCTAGCTCTAGCCATGTTAAATTGGCTGGCTCGTCCTGAACCGCAGTCAACCATCGTGTGGACTTGTGCTTGGTCTTTAAAAGCCCTGCTCTAATCATCAAATAACGTTAAAGAGTTCAAATAACGGGACTCTAATAAAATTTTAGTTGGAAAAACTTGCTCTTTTTCAATATAATGCAACAGGAAAGTATCCCAATCGGGTCAGATCGGAAAAAGATAGAAATTTGAAAATTTCCGCTTTATTTATAAAGATAAAAGAAAGACGTCATAAAGTTCGAGGTCTCACCTGCATCCATCACAGATTTGGGCGCTCTCTCATTCTCCTCCATGATAGTCCTCTTCTTGTTCTTAGCTTTCCATGCGTGGTACACTTTCAATCTTCTATGGAACTCTATACGACATGCCTGCAAAGAGAAAAGTATAAGTAGTGCTTTATTTAGACTGCCAGCTTAGAACAAGTTGTTCCATTATACCAACAGTTTAATAGAGCACCTCTGTAGCTTTGGAAAAGAGTGAGAAGTTTTCTTCGTTCCTCCACTTTTAACAACTGAAGACGGTTCTAAAATTATGAAAGTGATCTCTAGTTTGATCGCCACGCCATGCGCCATGGCGTTTGTGGGCACTTGTATGCTAGAGACACTTTGGAGCGTACTTTTAAGTCTAAATTAATCGGAAATGCTAAAACAGATACTATTGGTGCCTACCTTTTAGAGCAATTATTACGGGTAACATAGCTTACAGTAAATGGTTTTCCGACTTGATATATTTGGAAGCAAAATACCGAAATACCTCCTCAAATTCTTACCTCTAATAATTCAATATCACAAGAAGTGTTGATAGTATCACGAAGTTCCGAATATTTCCACTTGGACAAATCAAACTTGGAGTTGTTATTCAGAGCTTGCTGAGCGCGGATGTTTTCGGACCTGAAATAAACGATTAAGCGGATCAAAATAAAGCTTTACAATAAGAACTTGATAATTTCCCGTATTGCAACTTTTAAAATGCAGCTGTAAAGCACGCAGCTGTCATGAGTAGCTAAAGCGAGCCTCCCAAAGCTGATATAGCGATACAAAAATTATGCGTCCTTAATAGACAAGTTCAGTTAAGCGAACCAAGCAGTGTGCGAACGTCAAGAATGCATAGCCAGTCTAAAGGTATCTCTACTATTAACAGAAAACACCCGTTGGGTTCATAGCAAATTACTTCTTTAGGATAAAGTTCGCCCCGGACGGGAATCAAACCCTTCAGGTAGATAAATATTTAAAATTGAAAATGCTGTAATTTTTTGCTTACCTTACAAAACAGGCGTGGATCCAATCGTGCCAACTCCGGGGGCAGGAACTTCTTATACATAGCGTAGAGGTCTTGGAAGTGCGCCCTAGATGGGTACCCTTGCTGCATAAGTTCCAGCACTGAGGTCATGCCAGAACACTGGAGCTGTGACAATATGGAACCCCCCTCGAAATGATGGTCCACCATCTTCTGGTTGGGCTTGATACATCGGATGAAGTTCGTACCCTGGAAAGAAAATTCACTTTAGCCAAATTTTTCTTACGGATAATGTCAAAATCGATGGAAATTCCATAGGAAAAATGCATTCATAGTTGTTGGGGACTAAGAATAAGTCAATGAGATTTAGTCCTTCATAGATTATTATTATTATTACACAATTGGATCAAACTTAGTTTGATTGGATGATTAGTTTTCCCATGTTTTTGTCCGATTATTGTCCGCGAAATATTGAATATGGTCTAGCGGGTCACTACTTTAACAAACTCCATCCTAAAAAGACATCTCAAATTTCTGGTCTTACCGTACTCTTCAGCTTATCCATAAGTTCCCCGAGTTGAGTTTTGAACTTAGACCCGACACTAATGAACGTAAGCTTTCCCTTATTCTGACTGCTACTCTCCTGGAACAAGCTCTGGAGGAATGGGTTCTTGCTCTCTTGAACCAGAGCTTCTAGGGATGCGTGCAAGGCGTCATTGTTCTTCTCGATGAATTGATTCTGAAAATTTGTGAAGCAAAAGAGTGGTTTGTTAAACTGACTAAAAATTTGAGAATGGTTTATTAAACTGAGTAACCTTCTAGTAGTGAATATCACACTAGGTTTGTATACCGGAGGTCCCAGGTAATATTCTCGGTAAATTCAAAGTTTTCATAGATCTTTACGGCGTGCACCCAGCCTGGTGAGGAATACTGCGAACAAACCGCGGATAGCGTGAACGAACCGCGGATACCGCGAACAAACCGCGGATACCGCGAACAAACCGCGGATACCGCGAACAAACCGCGGATACCGCGAACGAACCGCGGATACCGCGACAAACCGTGGATTACGCGACAAACCGTAGATTACGCGAACGAACCGAGGATACCGCGAACAAACCGCGGATACCGCGAACGAACCGCGGATATCACGAACGAACGGCGGATACCGCGAACAAACCGCGGATACCGCGAACGAACCGTGGATACCGCGAACAAACCGCGGATACCGCGAACGAACCGTGGATACCGCGAACAAACCGCGGATATCTAAAACTATCTGTGAATAACTTGAAAGAAGATACATAACTTTGTACATAACTTTTATCTGAATAACCTCAGAGGAATCTCCAAACCAATGGTCAAAATATAGGAGAAACCTCCCCTCAATCCCCCTACATTTCCCCTACCCCTACTTTTATATTTTGGTAGTAGGGGGTCAAGGGGAGGTTTCTTTATACCCAGATTTTTGTCAGAGCTCATTCTCTCTTCTGATTTCAGGTTGGAAGGTTCTCTCTTCCAGATCCCTCTCTGTGATATCTCCAAATATTTCTGAGTACGAATTTTAATAGCTAGGTATAAGCGTTACCTAGTACGTTATTGTACCTAAACATAACTTCGATAGAGTATCTAAAATATCGCGTGTACGTACGAACAAAGCATCCTCCAAAGAGACAGAAAAGGAGAAAACCAGCCGATCTGAGAACGAACATTATGATTTTATTATTATGTTTGCGATAAAGTTTGGGAATCGAACCCGGTCGCCTCCAAGCTAACTAAGGTGGGTACTGTTGGTAGTTGCCTTTTTATTTCAATAAACAGCAGTAAATACTATGTGAAAATTTTCTTAATGAAGCGAAGATATCACGGGGATTACTGGATAGGATATCCTGGGGCCTAACTAATTTTAGGCACCTGTCACCCGTCCAGATCCTCGTCACTCTGGACGTTGCTTACCCCATCTTCCCCGCAGGTCTTGTTCCAGTGGATGGCCACTTTCCCCTCATAGAAGACAAAGACTTCAGAAGGTACCTAACGATAGGACCCATGACGCGATATGCTGAAGATTTACCCCTTATGCTGAAAGTAATGGCAGGACCGGACAACGCCAAACTGCTTGACCTAGACTCCCCAGTAAGTTGACAAGCTTGAGGAAGTAAAATAGGACTATCATCTAGTTAGGAGGTATATATTTGGTCACATTCCCTCCCCAGGTGAGTTATAATCCTGGGTATTTTTCACCAAGAGGTTTAAGGAAAAAATACTAAAGAGGAAAAACCGTCTGGGCCTGTCAGTTTATGCGGAAAGGCCACAAAAATGAGTAGAAGCAACATCGACATCAACAAAGCCATGGAATTAATTACGAGTATTTATAGACCAGCATATACCAACATAATTATTTATGACCTATCGCAATAAATAAATATGTAGGTATATCTTTTTATCCATCTATTGTCAGATTATACTATAAATTACCTTTCCCTCGTAGCCTACATCTTGGGAAAATACTTATGCCGGCCACACCCGACAGACCTGGGTCTGTCAGATCGTCAGATCGTGAGTGACGGAATCTCAGACAGACCTAGGTCTGTCAGATCGTCACAACGTGAGTGACGGAGTCTCAGACAGACCTAGGTCTGTCAGATCGTCAGAACGTGAGTGACGGAATCTCAGACAGACCTAGGTCTGAGTGTGAGTGGTAGACACTACATTACGTTAAAATGGGGGATTTTTCCAACTAAATTCCTGAGTGCGGAGTCCAGTATGTAGGACTTTTGCACACCTATAGACACTACAACATGTATCTAGGTATTAAACGTCAGCACTTCTTTGTTACAGGTGAATATAACAGATATTCGAGTCTTTTACAAGGAGCACATGGGAGATAATGCTCTGTTTATTTTACCAAACGATAACGAAATAAACGTGGCGCTCAGGAAAGCCATTCACTATTTCAAAAGTCAATGTGCGTTTGCAGAAGAGGTGAGTTAACGCAATAATAGGTAATTCTTTACTCCAGCCACTCACTATCAGGTCTACCTGATACCTGAAATGAGCACACACACTATCAGGTATAAATTCTGAGTACGAATTTTAATAGCTAGGTATAAGCGTTACCTAGTACGTTATTGTACCTAAACATAACTTCGATAGAGTATCTAAAATATCGAGTGTACGTACGAACAAAGCATCCTACATATTATCTAGGGCCCAAACCACAAAATATAATTTCTCTCTGGAATGTATGGATTTTTTCTACAGAGGAATTTCTTATATTACCGACAGTGAGACTCCAAAAATTTGCTAATATGCTAAGAGACCCCAAAAGTTTCTTATTATGCTAAGGGACCCCAAGAGTTTTCTATATGGGACCCCTAGTCTAGAGTTTCACAATATACAGGTTACGTTTAACTCCCAATATTCACACATCTCATCGTGGGAAAAATTATGACAGAATTCTCTCGAGCATCGAACCCTCACTACACAGCTTGAGACGCATCAGACAGACCTAGGTCTGTCAGATCGTCAGAACGTGAGTGACGGAATCTCAGACAGACCTAGGTCTGAGTGTGAGTGGTAGACACTACATTACGTTAAAATGGGGGATTTTTCCAACTAAATTCCTGAGTGCGGAGTCCAGTATGTAGGACTTTTGCACACCTATAGACACTACAACATGTATCTAGGTATTAAACGTCAGCACTTCTTTGTTACAGGTGAATATAACAGATATTCGAGTCTTTTACAAGGAGCACATGGGAGATAATGCTCTGTTTATTTTACCAAACGATAACGAAATAAACGTGGCGCTCAGGAAAGCCATTCACTATTTCAAAAGTCAATGTGCGTTTGCAGAAGAGGTGAGTTAACGCAATAATAGGTAATTCTTTACTCCAGCCACTCACTATCAGGTCTACCTGATACCTGAAATGAGCACATACACTATCAGGTATAAATGACAGGTGGACCTGATCAGGTCTACCTGATACCTGAAATGAGCACATACACTATCAGGTATAAATGACAGGCGGACCTGATCAGGTCTACCTGATAGTGAGTTGCTGACCTTTGAGGAGAAAAGGTAACTCCTAAGCGAGGTTAACGCGGCGCCGGAGGTTTTCTCTACCAACTCTTTTAGAGCACATCATTTGCATTGCATTGCACGATGCTTTGCAAACACCAAACTAGTGCAACGCACATCAAAGGCATTCGCCAGAAAACCGCCACCTCTCGGATACCCACAAACGTTTGCTGCAATGTTCAAAAACTTTGCTGCAACTTTCTCAAACACGTCCAAACTAACGAATTTCATTGCATTGCATGTTGCATTGCACAAGTCTGGACCCACCATAAAGTCTCTAAGTCCGTTTTTACCACTTTTCAGGAGAGCGAAAAAAAAAAGATTCCAACACTCTACAACTTTTTTTTTCCTAGACTAGACTTTTTGGTTAAATAGCTAGACTCTTTGGTTAAATAATAATAAAAAAAGTTGTATTTGAAGGACTTGGGATCATCTTTTAGAGAAACTGATGATGGACTTAAGAGTCTTTTTTGGACTTAAGGTTTTCTTGCTCTGAAATTGGCCAACCATCAGCTCAATTTTAAAGGACTTGGGGTTGAGTAAATGGGATTAAAGTGACACCATTGCATCTGTTCATTTGGAGACTGAGGATTAAGGATTTTTTTTCGGCTTTCTTTTAAGCGGAAGGGTTCTCTTGGAGGAGCTAAACCCCTTAAAAAAAAAAAAAAAAAAAAAAAAAAAAAAACACTTTTCTTTTAGGCCCTTTAACACTACGGACAGTTGGTCGTTCGCGCTTCACACAAAGTAATTTATTTTTTCTCTCCTCAGCTAATAATGCCAGAGCTCGTGTTGTCACCAGAAGCATGTATGGGCAAAGTGTTCTCCATAGATGACATGAATAGTCTGTACTCTATCATTGAGCCTTTGAGTCACAGTAAGGTAAGTGGTGCTATTGTAGCGACAGGGGTTTCCAGTTACTCTCCTCTCCCTCCATGACCGGGAGGGATGGACGTAAAAGAATGTCTCTTGAAGACGGTAAGGCGAAAGCTGTTTCAAGGATTCGAGGTACATACATTTTAAAAATAACAATTCATCAGAAATAATAATTCATAATTATTTACATTTCTCTCTCCCTCTTTCCTTCCTCAGTCACAACCCAACACAGTGGCAGAATTCCTCAAGTCCCTCATAGGACTGTCTAGCTACACTCCCCATTTGCTAATGTTCCAAACCTATATTGAAACCAGCGGCTTTCTATCACAATCGGATTTGGAGAAATACTGCACTCTACTCACAACGTTACAAGACAAGTTTGAGGTAATTCCGAAACCGAAATTGGATAGCGCGATGCATAATGGTGGGTCCAGACTTGTGCAATGCAACGTGCAATGCATGCAAATGCTTTGCACGTTGCATTGCACAAGTCTGGACCCACCATTGCACGTAAAATCAAATCTGACGAATGCGAACGTTTTTCATGTATCCGAGAATTTTTGTACCGATACTCAACTAGTAATGGCCTATAGTAGGTACATCATTTGCATTGCATTGCACGATGCTTTGCAAACACCAAACTAGTGCAACGCACATCAAAGGCATTCGCCAGAAAACCGCCACCTCTCGGATACCCACAAACGTTTGCTGCAATGTTCAAAAACTTTGCTGCAACTTTCTCAAACACGTCCAAACTAACGAATTTCATTGCATTGCATGTTGCATTGCACAAGTCTGGACCCACCATAAAGTCTCTAAGTCCGTTTTTACCACTTTTCAGGAGAGCGAAAAAAAAAAGATTCCAACACTCTACAACTTTTTTTTTCCTAGACTAGACTTTTTGGTTAAATAGCTAGACTCTTTGGTTAAATAATAATAAAAAAAGTTGTATTTGAAGGACTTGGGATCATCTTTTAGAGAAACTGATGATGGACTTAAGAGTCTTTTTTGGACTTAAGGTTTTCTTGCTCTGAAATTGGCCAACCATCAGCTCAATTTTAAAGGACTTGGGGTTGAGTAAATGGGATTAAAGTGACACCATTGCATCTGTTCATTTGGAGACTGAGGATTAAGGATTTTTTTTCGGCTTTCTTTTAAGCGGAAGGGTTCTCTTGGAGGAGCTCTTCCACCCAACCACTAAATTTTTCTTTCACTGTGAGCCTTTAAGATATTTCACCAGGGAGGTCTTGAATGTCCCTAGACTTAGTGAGTCCCTTATATCCTTATGAAGAGAATTCCAAGAGTCAAGAATTTTGATCTAATTTTCAGGAAATCCTAGGCACAGATGGCGTACTCATTTATCCTACATTCCCAGCCCAGGCACAACGTCATGGTGAAATCCTCCTGACCACATCAGGCGTGTATTATGCCATGTTAGCCAATGTGATAGGGTTCCCTTCAACCAATGTACCTCTGGGACTAGGCAGCAATGGGTTGCCTGTCGGACTGCAGGTATGTGAAACTGCCTCGGTGGCGCAGTGTGTCACTTCGTTTGGTAAGAAGGAGGGCGTGAGTTCAAACCCAACCGAGACATTTTGTTCTCATTTGTTTGATAATTGAACTAAGTAGCGAATGAGCATAGTCCACTGATACCGTCCACTCCACAGTACCTCGACAACATAGATTCACCTCGTCGATCGATGGCCGTCGACTATGTGTGGACACAGGTTAAGGGTTTCATTGATATTAAACTAATGTTTGTTGTCAAAATAACGTCACACCTAGGGGACTATTGGTCGCCAGCATTACATAAGGTACTCAGGTTAAATTGAAAAATACTGTGATAAAATGTGTTTGAAACAATTGTTCATGTCCCTCAGGTAATGGCAGGTCCAAACCAGGACAGATTGTGTTTAGCTGTAGCCAAAAAACTCGAGGACATCTTCTATGGATGGACGATGCCCAATTCTACAGGCATGCTAGTGGAATATCGGGACTGAATCAAACACAAACACTTGGGAAAACATAAAGGAGGTTGCAGAGGTCCTAGATTTGAACACTGGAGGGAAGTCGGGAGAGGAAAGCAGAGTTGCTGCAACAACAGTAACTGAATCAGAGGTTAGCTTTATCCAAGATATCCTATATAGATGGATGATACCCAATTTAAATACCTACCTGATCTTCATGAGGCTCGAAAGATACTCTGTGGGAGTTACAAATGAACTGTGTACCCTTCAGGCTAACTAGTTGGCTAACTTTTACCAAAATTAATCCTGAAATGAACTCATTCCGGAAAGAATTCGAGTAGATAAGTCAAATTTATCGACTATATAAGAAGAAATTGATAAATGAAAACTCAGAAAACCATGCATTTCTAGAAGAAGAAAAAAAAATCTTTCAGAAAAAGCTGAAAATTTGAATAGGTACCTGTTCAATTTATTGTTGGATTGTAGTGCACCTGATTCCCTGTGAACAGCAAAACCAAACACCCGGTATATGTACAAGAGAGATATGGCACACCCGGTAAAAAGAAGAGAGGCAGAGATATGTACCTACGTGTGAACAAGAAGGCAAAAGTAGCAAAATTAAAGCGCCCATTTATAAATTTGTAATATGTATAGAAAAGTGCTGGTCCCAGAATGTGATGTATGTACCTACACATAAAAAGATAAATGTATACTTACTAAATTCAACAAAGTTACGACCTAAATTTTTACCTATTTAAATTCAAGGACCAGAGATATCTATTTAAAAAGATTGTGGTACAAACTAATATTATCAATGTAGGCAGACAATTATTAAAGCTTATTTGGACACTCAAAAGCCCCTGGCGAAAAAGGAACAAATATAGATATTCATGAAAGCTCAATATAATACCCACTTCTGATTATTTCACAGACAAGAAGTGTACGAGTAGGTACATATAGGTATGATCGAAATAGAATGGGGATAGATTAAAATGGGGAAAATATGTACCTATGCATATTTTGTGAGAAAGAGGATAATTCCAGTGAGTTGTGTGACAAGAATTCAATCAAATTCGTTGAGTTGTTTTTCCCCCATAAGAAAACAGGTGTAGTGTATTATGTAGAGTTGCAATATGTTGAAGCATATTCCTACACCATCTACACCTAATCCTGTCGTGTTAAGTCCCGTTCCCACTTGTCGTTCGGAAAAAAAAAATCGTGTCGTAACTAATATTATCAATGTAGGCAGACAATTATTAAAGCTTATTTGGACACTCAAAAGCCCGCGGCGAAAAAGGAACAAATATAAATATTCATGAAAGCTCAATATAATACCCACTTCTGATTATTATTTCACAGACAAGAAGTGTACGAGTAGGTACATATAGGTATGATCGAAATAGAATGGGGAAAATATGCATGCATATTTTGTGAGAAAGAGGATAATTCCAGTGAATTGTGTGACAAGAATTCCATCAAATTCGTTGAGTTGTTTTTGGTGGAGAGAAGACCCCCATAAGAAAACAGGTGTAGTATATTATGTAGAGTTGCAATACGTTGAAGCATATTCGTACACCATCTACACCTAATCCTGTCGTGTTAAGTCCCGTTTCCACTTGTCACTCGGAAAAAAAATCGTGTCGTGTGTAGTGGGAACACTCTCATTTAAATTGCATTGCCTACAGAACATTCGGAAAAAAAATCGGATGAAACTCACGACAAGTGGGAACTGGCCTTTACTCATATAGAATAGAATAGAATATACCTTGTTTATCCTGCCCGAATAGGACTGAAAAGTCCCTTTACCCCAGCAGTCTAAGCAAGGTCTCGTATATTTGATAGGTTAAAGAATAATACATACAACTAACAATTCAGTAAAAAGACCTTGCTTGACTAGAAAAATACCTTGTGATAAGTGATAAAGTAAAATACACTGTTTTAACTTCATCTCACATTGTAGTATTCAGTTCAACCCAGAACATGCTGTGTAAGAGTGTGTACGGGTGAGAATTTGAGAGTGAGCGTTAAGCATGAGGGAGAGTAAAAGGAAGCCACGTACCTGCGAGATGGGGGCGACATGTCTTCAATAACTCCGTTGGTTTCCTCTGCTAATCGGAGTGCCAGTTCGTGATCCCGTCTCTCTTGTTCTAGTTGTTCGCGGAACTTGGCATCCATCATTGCCTCCTTCTCCATCTCAGCCTGGTGCAAATAATAGGAGAGAATGAACAACATGGCTGACGGTGAAATCAACCATCAAGTAACCAATAAAGTAATCACGTAAATGTAAATATCACACAAAAAGATATCTTCTTTGATTTCTGTACAGTAGACAGCAGAGGGAAAGACGTAAATGGAAAAAGTACTTTTTTCTTCAATAGTAGATTTACGAATAGTTGTTCGCGGAACTTGGCATCCATCATTGCCTCCTTCTCCATCTCAGCCTGGTGCAAATAATAGGAGAGAATGAACAACATGGCTAACGGTGAAATCAACCCATCAAGTAACCAATAAAGTAATCACGTAAATGTAAATATCACACAAAAAGATATCTCCTTAGAGTAGACAGCAGAGGGAAAGACGTAAATGGAAAAAGTACTTTTTTCTTCAATAGTAGATTTACGAGATATACTCGTAAAATGGTTGAGTGAGAGGAGGGAAAAGTGAAACTGTTATTCATTTAGGAGTGGTAAGACTAGTAGTTATCTATTAAAACTTACAGAAATACCTAGGGATGGGTATTTTCCATGGGAAAGTAAAAAGATATGAGCAATATCAGTCGCGCTTTAGGTGATGTTTCAAAGTCATAGAGCAGGAAAAATGAGGACCAACGGAATTTTTCTTTTTCTTCTACGACTTCTAGACAGAATAGAATATACCTTGTTTATCCTGCCCGAATAGGACTGAAAAGTCCCTTTACCCCAGCAGTCTAAGATGGTCTAGCGGGTCACTACTTTAACAAACTCCATCCTAAAAAGGCATCTCAAATTTCTGGTCTTACCGTACTCTTCAGCTTATCCATGAGTTCCCCGAGTTGAGTTTTGAACTTAGACCCGACACTAATGAACGTAAGCTTTCCCTTATTCTGACTGCTACTCTCCTGGAACAAGCTCTGGAGGAATGGGTTCTTGCTCTCTTGAACCAGAGCTTCTAGGGATGCGTGCAAGGCGTCATTGTTCTTCTCGATGAATTGATTCTGAAAATTTGTGAAGCAAAAGAGTGGTTTGTTAAACTGACTAAAAATTTGAGAATGGTTTATTAAACTGAGTAACCTTCTAGTAGTGAATATCACACTAGGTTTGTATACCGGAGGTCCCAGGTAATATTCTCGGTAAATTCAAAGTTTTCATAGATCTTTACGGCGTGCACCCAGCCTGGTGAGGAATACTGCGAACAAACCGCGGATAGCGTGAACGAACCGCGGATACCGCGAACAAACCGCGGATACCGCGAACGAACGGCGGATACCGCGAACAAACCGCGGATACCGCGAACTGAAAAGTCCCTTTACCCCAGCAGTCTAAGCAAGGTCTCGTATATTTGATAGGTTAAAGAATAATACATACAACTAACAATTCAGTAAAAAGACCTTGCTTGACTAGAAAAATACCTTGTGATAAGTGATAAAGTAAAATACACTGTTTTAACTTCATCTCACATTGTAGTATTCAGTTCAACCCAGAACATGCTGTGTAAGAGTGTGTACGGGTGAGAATTTGAGAGTGAGCGTTAAGCATGAGGGAGAGTAAAAGGAAGCCACGTACCTGCGAGATGGGGGCGACATGTCTTCAATAACTCCGTTGGTTTCCTCTGCTAATCGGAGTGCCAGTTCGTGATCCCGTCTCTCTTGTTCTAGTTGTTCGGGATACCGCGAACAAACCGTGGATACCGCGAACAAACCGCGGATACCGCGAACTAACGGCGGATACCACGAACAAACTGCGGATATTTAAAACTATCTGTGAATAACTTGAAAGAAGACAATGTACATAACTTTTATCTGAATAACCTCAGAGGAATCTCCAAACCAATGGTCGAAATAGGAGAAACCTCCCCTCAATCCCCCTACATTTCCCCTATCCCTACTTTTATTTTTGGTAGTAGGGGGTCAAGGGGAGGTTTCTTTATACCCAGATTTTCGTCAGAGCTCATTCTCTCTTCTGATTTCAGGTTGGAAGGTTCTCTCTTCCAGATCCCTCTCTGTAGTCTCTGTGATATCTCCAAATATTTGAACATGATTTTTTGGATAACAAGAGTTCCTATTAGAGTATTTAAGATTACCAAGGAGTCTTTTCTATGTAACTTTTCGCGAGAAATCGATTGGTATACATATGAAGTCTCTAGGAATGACGGTTAACAAATTATGTGCTTGTAAAGAGCACAAGTCAAAACATGATAGATGATTTTTTGAGAAAACGCCAATTGTTTTCGACTAGGTACTGTATTCATTGGGTAACATTTTAATGAAATTTGATACAGATTTCTTTGTGGTCTAAGGTTTGGTCATGAGATCTACTGAACAGCTACATCACTACCATCTTACCGTCTGATAGCATACAGCACCGGCAAAGTGCCGAATCAGGAATCCCTCATCATCTCGAATCTCGCGATGAGACTTGAGACGAGACATGCGAGGTAAGGCAAGACGGAAATGCCCCGCCCATTGCTTGTGAACTTCGCTGGTGAAATGTTCACTCGTGTGGCGAGGTAGCTTGGATTCCTCGTCCAGGAGACTGAAGATACCCGAGCCTTTGGCTTCAATCAGGTCTGAAAGAAAGGAAATTCAAGTGTTACTTACATTCCGTGTTCGGAAAACCCTATGTCAAAGTCAAATATTTCGTCAGTGTGTTGCAGTCTTGATTGTGGTTTCATTGGCGGCTATTAGATCTTGTTGAACAACAATCGAATAGATCTTGTTCACCTGTTAGAAACAATTATTTGCTCCCCACAAAAATTTGTACTATTATTGCGGTTGAATTCTACTAAAATATTGATAATCACACTAAGTACACTGTATACGATCTATACTTCCATATTGGGGTTCGAGCTTGTGACGCCTCAACAGCATACCAGACGCTTTAAAAACTATGCTTACCTAAGCGAAAAACAATATAAAAGACCCATTCCATAAAAACAAAATTAGCTTGAAATAAGGAACATTCAAAACTCACCAATGCAGTCCTGATTGTCAACAAAGTCAATCTTCTTCACATGCAATCCCTCACGCTGATATAATTCCTGCTCGTCCTTGAGAATTCTCTCGTTGAAAAACTGCTGCAGTTTCTCGTTGCAGTAGTTGATGCAGAACTGCTCGAAACTGTTCACAGTGAAGTATTCTGTGAGAGCGAGCAAAGTGGAAATAACAACATTAGGTGGGAATAATGGTGCGGTCTTAAGGTTCAAAGAAGGTGGAAAAAGTTTTAGGAAGGTATGGTCGAAAGGACATCGAAGTTTACCAGTACAAGAGTTCCTATTAGAGTATTTAAGATTACCAAGGAGTCTTTTCTATGTAACTTTTCGCGAGAAATCGATTGGTATACATATGAAGCCTCTAGGAATGACGGTTAACAAATTATGTGCTTGTAAAGAGCTTAAGTCAAAACATGATAGATGAGCCAATAGTTTTCGACTAGGTACTGTATTCATTGGGTAATATTTTAATGAAATTTGATACAGATTTCTTTGTGGTCTAAGGTTTGGTCATAATCAACTCTTTGAACTTTTTCATTAGAACGGCAATTAAAAATTGAACGACCTTTTAAATTTACTTTTCCGGATTTTCGACCTCATATTTGGATTTTTCACAACTTTTTACGTAGGAATCGACCTTTTAAGAATAATATTTTCCAAATTGCAACTCCTCCATTAATATTGAAAAGATTTACGAGATATACTCGTAAAATGGTTGAGTGAGAGGAGGGAAAAGTGAAACTGTTATTCATTTAGGAGTGGTAAGACTCGTAGTTATCTTCTAAAACTTACAGAAATACCTAGGGATGGGTATTTTCCATGGGAAAGTAAAAAGATATGAGCAAAGTAATATTGAAAACCCACAACGTAGATAGAAGTAGGAAAAATACGCTGAGTTACTAAATACTTTTTTTTTCTGACAAGTACTTAGGAGTGATAAGTGAAGGAGGTAAGTACCTAACAAGGTCTGATAATAATCTGCTAGATTAACTTACTGAATGACATACCCGACCCACAATATGTAACAAATAGTACCTGGTCATTAGCAATAACACTCAACGTGAAATTCTCATAAGATAACCACTAATAACAATAAATACAAAGGTATAGGTACAAACAATCAGCCCTGGGGCTGACGAAAAACGCCGACCCCGTCTGTACAAGGGAGAAGGAGAGGAAGAAGAAGATAGGTAAAAATAATTTTTAAAGAAGATATGTAGATAACCACTAATAACAATAAATACAAAGGTATAGGTACAAACAATCAGCCCTGGGGCTGACGAAAAACGCCGACCCCGTCTGTACAAGTGAGAAGGAGAGGAAGAAGAAGATGGGTAAAAATAAATTTTAAAGAAGATATGTAAGAATTGGTTGTATGGATTCCCCTTAATGTCCCTTTACCTGAATGAGAGCGGCAGTTTTCTTGTCCAAAACTTCTTGTTTCAGTCTTGCCTCTTCTTCCAGCTTCCTTCTTTGCTCCATTTCCATTTTCCTGGAAAGTAAATTTATTGTCTAGATTAGCAAAGTAGGAAGGCACAGGATGGAATCTCAAGCAATGTTACAGGTTTAAACTTTTTTTTAGCAGGATCACATAATAGGTACGTAATTTACTGATTAAAAGTTACACTTTCTATTATTTTTGTTTGTACTTACTTTTGCCCCCCCCCCTTTTTAAAGATGTTTGATATAAGGAATTGTAACTGCTAAAGTCTCATCATTACGAAAGCAAAGAGAATGAAGACAGGATAGGAGAAAGCCAGCCATGAACGAACCTTATCCGTTCAGTATAAAATACGCCCCGGGCGGGAATCGAACCCGTGACCTAGCGCTTACAAGGCAGACGCGCTACCCTCCAAGCGAACTAGGCTGGCAATTACATTCTTTGTTCGTTTGTTATTCTATCTTAGTTCTTACTTCTTCTTATTCTCCTCTTCCTCTCGTTTCGCATTCTCCTCCTGTTGTTTTCTTCTCTTCTCCGCTTCCATCTCCATCTGGATTTTCCTCAGCCTCTCCTGCTCCTCCGCGCTTCTTTGGTTTTCCAGTTTCTTCTGCAGTTTGTCCATCTCCTCGTTAGACTTGATCATGAGACTTGTGTACAGCTTGTTGATTTCGTCGGCCTTGATGGTTGGGGTTTTCTGTGGTGGGAAAATAGTGGGAAAAACTTGGAGTTTTACAACCAGAAATTAACTACAACTAGACATACGGACCTATACTTCGTATAAAAGGGGAATTTCGGCTGAAAATAGAAATCCTTCCAAGGGAATTTTAAGTTACAAATGATATCCTTGCAGAAGGTTCTGTAGTCTTTGAGAGGGGGTGTCGGGGTCAAGACGCCCGCCTGGTAAACAGGAAGGCGTGTGTTCATTCTTCATTCCCAGTCAAGGTATGGAATTCCTGAAAGTTCTTTGAGAATTTGACCATAGTAAAAGTAGTAGCCTTTGAGAATTTGACCATAGTAAAAGTAGTAGCCTACTGCTGGACTAAAGGGACCTTTCAGTCCTATTCGAACATCATAGAGAAGCACTATTATGAAACGGTCCTTTCTAAATCTAGTATCTAGTAAAAAGGGTTGCCGAACGTCATATTTATTTCTTATCTTATGAAAGTAAAAAGTGTAGTTAGGAAATAGGTACCTTTATCTTGAGAACGGCAGCTTGCATGTCTTGCTGAAGGCGTTTGAGCTGGTCTATACTGCTCTCCTTATCTTTCTTCAGTTGATTGATAAGAGACTCCATCCTTGCCAGCATAGACTGAAAAATAATCAGCACAATAAAGTTGAATTGAATTGCCAAAGCTAGAGATAGTTTTTTTTAGTTTTGATAAAGGGAACTATGAGGTCTTATCGTCCTAAAATAAAATAAAGGACGACAGGATAGGAGAAGACCAAAATCTTTCCGAGAGCGAATCTCATCTGTTTAGGATAAAGTTCCCCCCGGGCGGAAATTGAACCCACGACCTATCGCTAAGAAGGCAAGCGCTTCTCTCGTTGAAAAACTGCTGCAGTTTCTCGTTGCAGTAGTTGATGCAGAACTGCTCGAAACTGTTCACAGTGAAGTATTCTGTGAGTGGGAGCAAAGTGGAAATAACAACATTAGGTGGGAATAATGGTGCGGTCTTAAGGTTTAAAGAAGGTGGAAGAAGTTTTAGGAAGGTATGGTCGAAAGGACATCGAAGTTTACCAGTAGTGATCTTCTTTGTTTTGAAGTTTATCGCCAGAAATGCATAGCACAGAAATTTGTTGACTGAAAAAGTTTAAAGACGGTGGTGCAAAGGCTTTTTCACATACAAAATTGTTATAAAAATACATCCAAATTCGTACTAGCCTATTGAAATACCTAATAATGCCCTAAACGTAGCTCGTGTGAAAGTCTTACCAAATCCTGCAATGTCCAGAACTCCAATATAGTAGCTGGACGCCTTAAACGGAATACTCTTGTTGATTCTATACACCACATGATCAAACAGTCGACTGTATATAGCCTTAGCCAGGGCGTCACGGGCATTGTTGGCTTCATATACTTTGAGAGGCACTAGGATGACAGTGCCCTTGAGTCCGCCCCTGTTGGTCATCATCACTTTGGTTACCAGAGATTGGCGCAGTTCTTCAGGGTCGACACTAAGCAGGAGAGCGGCAGTTTTCAGACATTCTTCCGAATCTGAAATACAAATAATTTGAATTGTATTAAACAATACTTAAATGATTGTCAAAATTATTTTTCTCCACTTGATAAACCTCGATAAACTTTATGACTTGACTTGGAATCGAACCACCAACCTCCAGATCCGAAGTCTAGCGCGTTAACCAATACACCATTGTGGTTGGTTTCTGTACAAGTACCTGCTTTAAACTACACAGAGAACCCATCATGAGAATTGAGAGAAGGGTGAGGAAAATAATTATGTCCATGATAGTATTTGACTGGGGGTTGACACCCCGTTGTTACTATGAATTCAAAATATCAATAGTTATTATTATTACTTCACTGGGTTACTAGGGGTCGTATATCGTAGTTAGGGTGAGTGACAGGAAGGGTGATTCATATTATTTTAGGGTGAAAAACGATACATGTGATATTTGAGGAATAAGTATTGGGATGCACGTGTTATAAGGACCTAATGGCCAAGTTCCCGACATTTGAAAAACAACAACACCGAACAAAACGCACACAGGACCAAACACAACTGTGGTTGGGTTTGAATTCTTACTTTCGCAAACTTTGGATCCTCCTTTGCTCTCCTCTAGATTCTCTTCAAAGGAAATGTTGCCCAGGTGTAAAACTGCAGCCACCATGGAGTAAAGTTCGTACCGTTCCAACTCGGTTAGGCCTAGTCTTCCCAGAGCCTGAAACGGAAGAAAATATGAAATAAGAATAAGTAAAATGTCAATAAAAATATTACTCTCTTTGAAATAATCTGTCCTCCTCTCTGCGATTTCAGGTCGATAAGACCTCCGTTGTTACAGTATTGTATCAAATATTTTCATGAAAAAAGTGCCAAATGAAGCAGAAGTTACCTCCTTAGGTATCGAAAAAAAAGAAGAAGCAGAAGTTTTACCTGGTCCATATTCTTGAAATCTTCCACATCATCCAACATAGGATCTCTCAGAGGTCCTTTCTTAGAATGCATCGCACTCTTCTGATTGGGACTTAGCGTTTTCTCTGTAGTGGAGTTTGTGAAATATTGAGAACAGCCATTCTTCAGCATGGAGTAAAGTTCGTACCGTTCCAACTCGGTTAGGCCTAGTCTTCCCAGAGCCTGAAACGGAAGAAAATATGAAATAAGAATAAGTGAAATGTCAATAAAAATATTACTCTCTTTGAAATAATCTGTCCTCCTCTTTGCGATTTCAGGTCGATAAGACATCCGTTGTTACAGTATCGTATCAAATATTTTCAAGAAAAAAGTGCCAAATGAAGCAGAAGTTACCTCTTTAGGTATCGAAAAAAAGAAGAAGCAGAAATTTTACCTGGTCCATATTCTTGAAATCTTCCACATCATCCAACATAGGATCTCTCAGTGGTCCTTTCTTAGAATGCATCGCACTCTTCTGATTGGGACTTAGCGTTTTCTCTGTAGTGGAGTTTGTGAAATATTGGGAACAGCCGTTCTTCAAATACTGAAATGGAAAAAAGATGTATTGGTTATAGATATGAAAGTAGATATACCATTTCCAAAGGTAGAATATGTGCAAGGGCAAGATAAATTGACAGTGCCTTTAGATATTAAATGTTCAAACTCACCAGAAAGTCGTCAGGTTTGCTCAGCTTCAGTTTGTTCCTCAGCTTCTCATCAGCACCGGCACACAGCAGATAGAACACATGATAATTCCGCTCCTCAGGACTCTGCGTGCAAATTCTCGACTTCTCCAGAAGATAATGCGAAATGTAGCCACCCACCACGGTACATCTAGAGTCGAAGTGAACTTCCATGAATTTGCCAAAACGAGAAGAGTTGTTGTTACGCGTTGTCTTGGCGTTTCCGAACGCTTCTAGCACCGGATTGGCTGCAAATGGATACAAGGATTATGACTAAAAGGTGATGCAGTGTTAGATAAGTTGGTATTTAAACCCGAAAAAAAGATGAAGAGTTTTGATGTAAATATCAAAAATAAGACCTTTATGCTAAGTGCTCTTAAAAAAAAAAAAAAAAAATTGTTGGTCCCCCAAAAAGGTACTCTGAAAATCTTGTGGCACTTAAGGCGTCAATATTTAGTCATGTTTATCAAACGATACAATTATTATGATGGTATGTTAAAATAATCCCGTCCCCAAACGAAGCTAGAAGATATTTTATTTTGGCATCCATATTTCCTCTAACTCACCATCAAGGATTTTCTGCTCAATAGGCACAGAGCGCACCACTGTGCTTTCTTCCAGTGAGACATGAGGAGCCACTTTTTGACCTTGGCCACCATATTGGCCAAATTATCGGGGTCCGATCTCATGATGGCATCAAATTCGGCAAACTTCCCCGGACGGAAGAAAACCTTGGACACACCGAACTTGTAATCCTTCTCGTTCATACCCAGAGCTCGGAATAGTGCCTGGGAATAGAATAGATTTGAATTGTAATGGAATTTGATACACAAATAAAGAAAGGTGATAAAATTTTTATTTGTTTATGATCTAGCTGTGCTGACAAAAAGTGGAAAGTTCACAAATGAAATCAGATGAATAGAGTGAAAAATGACCGACCAACAATAAAGTTCAATCAAATTAATTATCAAATAAATGAATGAAATAAATAAACAACTTAATGAATGAATGAATGAATGACTTAGATAAATATTTAAAATTGAAAATGCTGTAATTTTTTGCTTACCTTACAAAACAGGCGTGGATCCAATCGTGCCAACTCCGGGGGCAAAAACTTCTTATACATAGCGTAGAGGTCTTGGAAGTGCGCCCTAGATGGGTACCCTTGCTGCATGAGTTCCAGTACTGAGGTCATGCCCGAACACTGGAGCTGTGACAATATGGAACCCCCCTCGAAATGGTGGTCCACCATCTTCTGGTTGGGCTTGATACATCGGATGAAGTTCGTACCCTAGAAAGAAAATTCACTTTAGCCAAATTTTTCTTACGGATAATGTCAAAATCGATGGAAATTCCATAGGAAAAATGGTTCTACCTGCATTCATAGTTGTTGGGGACTAAAAATAAGTCAATGAGATTTAGTCTTTCATAGATTATGGCTCCCACGGAAATAAATGATTAGACTGCTTTCAGACTGGAAGGTTCTCTCTGCTCCCTCTCTCCTCTCTGTGATATCTCCAAATATTTCAACATGATTTTTTTTTTTTACAACAGTTTCCATTAGAGTATTTAAGATGACCAACGAGTCTTTCCTATGTAACTTTTCACGAGAAATCAATCGGTGTAAATGTAAGGGTTCTAGGGAATGATGGTCACCAAATATGCGCTTGTAACAAGCCAATATCAAAAAATTTCGAAAGTTATATCCACTTTTTTTTACATCAATAGATTACGACATACAGCCTGATTTCCTCGAATTTGCCATCAAAAATTTTGTCAAAAGAGAACGAATGTGCCATCAAATTCATACAGGGTGTCTACCAAAATGAAAAAATCAATCGGTGTACATGTAAGGGTTCTAGGAATGATGGTTCACGAAATATGCGCTTGTAACAAGCCAATATCAAAAAATTTCGAAAGTTATATCCACTTTTTTTACACCAATAATTTACGACATACAGCCTGATTTCCTCGAATTTGCCATCAAAAATTTTGTCAAAAGAGAACGAATGTGCCATCAAATTCATACAGGGTGTCTACCAAAATGAAAAAAATTCCCTGACTTTTCTCGGTTTTCCAGTCCATTTTTTCCAAATTTCCAGTCTACTTTTTCAAGATTTTCCACCCTATTCCCACTGCGTAACAGATTTTTTTTTTCTTCAAGTAATGTTCCCACCAAGCCTGTTCAATATTAATTCTCCAATCTTTTTTCATCCCACTAGGGTAAGGGCTTAAGTCCTCCATTCGCACATGAAATAACTGCGCCGCAGGCCGAATTCTTTCAAAATATTGGCCCTGAGTCAATTTCCTACAGCCATTTCCCTCTGATCTGGCTTTGGGCCCCTAATAAGTAGTTACTTACTATGAACACCCAAAATGACCCAACCGGGATTTTTTTTTTCCAAAATCAACTCTAACAAGAAAAGAGGCGAACAGATCTTATATTATAAGAACAAGATCCGTTCATAGTTCCACACTGATCGCTCTATCTCAAGAATCACAAGACCTAGAAAGCTGAAATTTGATAGGACTATTCCTTTTATGGTCTAGGTGTGCAATAAGAAGGATTTTGCGAAAATCTAAACCGATCCTGAGATATGATCAATTTTTGATCGCTAAAATCAGTAGAGCTGCTTGATTTCGAAATACGGATTGACAGCTATCAGAATGTTCGCAACATAGGTCTGGAATGATATGAGGAAAGTTAGACATAGAAAAGGGAGGCATTGTTTGTTTCACATGTGGAATTCTATTGGATGATATGTAAGACCCACAACGAAAGTTTGCAATTTATAAAATATAGAAATAGTAGATTAATAGAAACAGTAAGTTACATTTTGATTAATCTACTCCTAGGAGGTGCAAATTTATAGGTAAGAGAACCTGAGACGCTTTCAATGTCAAATGCCTTTTCCACAAGTTTGGCCATGCCTCGGGATGAACTAGCGGGATTCCGGAGCGAAGCGACGGAATTCAGCTAGTACTTACATAAATTTTATCCTTGTTATAACGGTTCTTGATATTATTCAACAATGTGGCTTCGTTCAAGTACATGAGGGAACCTGTAGGAGACGAAACAGTCCATTGTTAGAAATAATGACATGGAAATCATTGAAGTAAAAAGTAAATTCAAGTCTACAGTTTCAGTGGTCGTTTCAGAACAAGAGGATATTCGTGCCTTTATGTGGGGAATGTCATAGATCATTTCACAATTGCAATGATCAATTGTGGTCGGGCGAACACACAATAAAATAGGCGAAACTCGAGTCGGAGTAGAAAAACACAAATACCTAGTATCCAATAATAATAAAAACGGTAAGAATAATGATGATCAATTAACGCAATTGTGTATGCACATGCCTGACAGTTTCTTAGGTAACAATAATTAATATATCTAAATTCTAAAGACTCAATTCGTTCGAAATTTTCATACTACTCGTAATAGCCGTAATGATAAATTATAATATTTAACATTTACAAAAAATGTAACTAAATGAATTAATGAACTTCAAAGAACTTTAGATCGACATTTATTGTTTATCAATGACAAATTTTTGGTTTGGTAAAGTCACGTTGAATGGTCAACTATGGCTTTTACGGGGCAACAGACCCAATGACATGACTAAAACTTTTACTATAAATGTACCTGAAGAATACAGAATGACTTTATGACTATAATAACATTATTCTACTTCTAAAATATAGTAAACAAAGAAACATAAGTAAATAATAGACTTGATCATTTGCCTTATTACAGTTATTGCATTAGATCTTGAGCTGTTTCATTTCATTACTGCATTAGGTACTAGTACTGTTTCATTAATCATGACTCCTATTCATTCATTCTTCATTGCGTTTGCGTCCTATCTCCTGAGATTTCCTTTCTATTCTTGTGGTTAGGAAACGCATTGCCTCATTATGGTACTGCTAAACCGAAGACGCTCAGTAATTTCATTTCTACAGAGTATGACAAAGCCTTGTAGTAAATCCATGGTGTGTAGAGATTGACATGATGGTATCTAAATTCCCGCAAGGTTCAGACTTCCTAGGCTACAAAAATAAGTTGGACTGAGATGGACCACAGAGGTGAATTTCAGGACGAAAAGGGTTCAAATTTGAACTTGAAATTGAGATTCCAATGGATCGTGTGTTAAACTTCTTTTAACACACCTTCAATAAAGACCGCATCAAAAGGAATTAGAGGGTTGAAATATCTTGCATTGTAACATCCTCAACATTCTTTCATGAATCTTTTGATCGTCAGATAAGAAATCAAAATCTTTTAAAACTCAACCCCAAACCTTTTATCAAAATATTATCTCAAATAATTGAACTTATCTAATATCTAATCCATTTCTCGTCCTGCCTTTACTCTAGTCATCTAATTTTAATGATTTATTATCTAACACTATTATGAAGTACCGATAAGAAAGTACCTTAGAACCTCAAGCCTTTCTATTTCGAACTAGTCTAACAAACTCGTATTTATAATTATTACAAATTACAAATATTGATACTAGTATGTCCTTCCTACAACCTACTCGTTGGAAATAAATTAGAATGTTCACTTACACATTCTCATAAAACAAAACTCTAGATACAAATTTGACCGTACTATTTTCACCTATTATTTTAAGTAGTGCTTGTTAACCCTGATAGGTTATAAAATATTCACTAAATAGATCTCGTAGTAATACCTATGTAGTGATCTAGTAATAATTTTACTCATATCCACACCTAATAAAAGTGTATTTCACTATCACTCTCGAAATAAAACAGCAAGGAATGTGCAAAGGCTTTTTCACATACAAAATTGTTATAAAAATACATCCAAATTCGTACTAGCCTATTGAAATACCTAATAATGCCCTAAACATAGCTCGTGTGAAAGTCTTACCAAATCCTGCAATGTCCAGAACTCCAATATAGTAGCTGGAAGCCTTAAACGGAATACTCTTGTTGATTCTATACACCACATGATCAAACAGTCGACTGTATATAGCCTTAGCCAGGGCGTCACGGGCATTGTTGGCTTCATATACTTTGAGAGGCACTAGGATGACAGTGCCCTTGAGTCCGCCCCTGTTGGTCATCATCACTTTGGTTACCAGAGATTGGCGCAGTTCACTCTAGATACAAATTTGACCGTACTATTTTCACCCATTATTTTAAGTAGTGCTTGTTAACCCTGATAAGTTATAAAATATTCACTAAATAGATCTCGTAGTAATACCTATGTAGTAATCTAGTAATAATTTTACTCATATCCACACCTAATAAAAGTGGATTTCACTTTCACTCTCGAAATAAAACAGCAAGGAACGAACAAATAAACCTACAGTTCTGCATGAGTGCCATTTAACACTCTGGTTTGCAGAGTAGGGTCTTCTTTCTGCTTCAATATGCGAAACTCCAGTTGAATGTATTTCATAATAGTCAAAATCCATCAAGCTGAAATTTGTAATGTGGTTTTGAGATACATAAGGCTGAGATGCTGTAATATGATAAACAGTACCTAGCCTACCTAGATGTACCTTGTTGGTAACTCACCTAAGAATCTATAAAGAGTAAAGAGTGAGTAAGTTATAAAAGTGAACTAGTCGGTTAGTGAGTCAGATCCTAACTTATAGGGGGTTATTTTTTTTATTATTATTATCATTTTTTTTTTTAAGATAAGTGTTTCACCGCCGTTTTTATTTCGTAGCAATGAAACAACCTCTACATTGGGCATGTGGTCTGTGTCGTAGCATGTCCATCCCGTAGTCTGCCTCTCATCAAATGGGCGAGACGCTTGATGTGGCCTGTGGCGTGGCATGCCCATCCCGTAGTTTGCCTTTCGTCAGATGGGCGAGAAGGGGCACAATACTTCCCATTTAGGTGCTGGGTCAACACGAGAACACCAGAAAGTAACCCGTTGAAATATTTGCAATCGAAAAACGAGTACAAATTTTTGTCGATGGTGGGATTCGAACCCGGGATCTTCTGCATGGCAAGCAAGCGCGTTACCACTGGACCAACCATGCACCCCAAACATGTTTTAGGATTTGATTTATTGACTGAGTAGCCCACTGAAAATAATGAAAAGAGCTCTCTTCACACATCTCTAATGAAGATCGTACCTGTTTTGTTGACATACGCACGCATTCCTTCACAAGTCAATCGTGACAAGGTATTTAAAACGGTCATAATCAAAACTTACAGTTATCATCAACATCTTTGCTGTCATGCTCTTCTGCTGTGTAGACCCGATCCAGAGAAAATGCTGCCTTGGGTTTCTTCGAGTCCAAAGGCTGAACAGTGACTTCGTCCATACCCAGGTCCAGAATTCGGCCCAGAACAAACCCATCTGCCGGGTCTGGTACCCAGACCTTTTGGTTCTCCATCACTGAAACAGATAGAAATATGAGTCAACGTTTCTAGTCGGGGATCGTGAAATGAGTTCAAAGAACTTAATTGTGTCAAACATGAATGCTTATCACGATATGGCTTGAACTTGTACACCACGGATTCAAAGTCCACCGCGCCAACCACTACACTAATGCTAATGAGACTGGTATACCAAGTCAGATTATCTCGGAATTGATATTAATAAATTAATTGAGAATCAAGATTGTACTCAGCACAGTAATGATCCAGGTTGGTAGGCCTCAGACTTAATCAATTACAAAAATCACGTGTTCGTTTTTGCTCAGTAATCTTAAGGGTGTGTGCCTTCATATTTTGATTCATTTGTATACCCCGAAAAGAGTTGAAGATGTCCGATGAAAATGCCAAAAATCAGACCTTTATGGCTAAGTGCCTTCTCAATCAATCAGTGAGTCAAAATTTATTTTTATCGATTGATGCAACTGTGAAGGTACAAGGCAATACTCGCGTGTTTTAATGGGTGTTCCAATAGGTACATATATCAGTAGGACTGATAAGCAAATGTTTCTACAAGACCAGAGTGTGAAAAGGAAGGGGTAAAAAACATTAATAATTCAGTGAACTCGACCTTATTATATGACATTTGGAATAAGTACTTGGTTATTCTATGCCAGTATGCACTTATACCTACCATCGAAACTCTTGCTTCGCCATAGCTAGCTAGTGCTATAGGTAGGTACTTATGTCACCTATTATGAAAATTCAAAAGCCCTGGCAAGTAAACATGTCAGTGTATCCATTAGTTATGTATTATGTCCAATGCCAATACATATTGGGATGTTTATACTATGTAGGTACATCAACTAAAATAATAGAGGTAGGCAGGATGAGTAAGGAGTAAGAAGGTATGCTATTGTTAACTCGTGTATTAACTATAAATTCATTAGTAGTTATTGACAAAGGGCTTAGAACTTCGAAATACTTATGTACATAATACCTTATTATATGACATTTGGAATAAGTACTTGGTTATTCTATGCCAGTATGCACTTATACCTACCATCGAAACTCTTGCTTCGCCATACCTAGCTAGTGCTATATGTAGGTACTTATGTCACCTATTATGAAAATTCAAAAGCCCTGGCAAGTAAACATGTCAGTGTATCCATTAGGTATGTATCATGTCCAATGCCAATACATATTGGGATGTTTATACTATGTAGGTACATCAACTAAAATAATAGAGGTAGGCAGGATGAGTATAAGGAGTAAGAAGGTATGCTATTGTTAACTCATGTATTAACAATAAATTCATTAGTAGTTATTGACAAAGGGCTTAGAACTTCGAAATACTTATGTACATCACAAAACTTTACAGAAATAAATTATAGGTAAAAAAAAAGTGATTGAAAGACTGTTACTCATGCAATAGTACATGATAAATAGAACTATTGAACAATATGAAACCTTTTAAATAAAAATTTTCATCTTATTATAAGTACAAAACATACAAGCATACAATTCATATTGAATTGGGATGGGTCATGATTACGAGAAAGAAGCAGGGGGGTTTCCTGTCAAGAAAACCTAACAAATTATGAACTTGTGACCTATGTTATTGAGATATTATAATATAGGAGCTCTTACTTTGTTCCGACATTGTTTCAACTGAGAATACTGCACTATACTAAACACTTATCAATTCAAAATAAAAGAAAAAATCATATTTTTAATTAAATATTTCGTAATATTTAAACGAGAATACAGGACAACATTACAGACATGAAAACACCCTTCTTATGTTGATTTTGTTTACGCAGTCGCAGGCGTTGCCCTTAGCAACCGTCAATGTGAGCTAGTTTTAGCGATTGTCGCTATAGGGGAGCCACTTGATTGAACCTTTTCGCGCTTCGTTTAAAATCTACAGTGAATCAATGTGATAAAGGATAATAATTATTATGTGAGTATGATATCATTATTTATTAGTAAGCAAGGATGGGGCGGTACGTAACAAAATCTAACACATTGATCAAACTGCTAATATAATTGGTGGTTTTTATCATTATTTATCTGCCATTCGGCTTTAAAATAACCCACTTTCCATTTTCTCATCCATTTTGCGAGTAAAAAATCTTGTAAATTTTCAGTGCACACATCATTAAATCCCTAGAATTACCAATCTCCTGGGCCCTGTTTCATGAAACTTATAAGTCCTGTAATACAGGGAAATTGCCTCTATTAAAGCCAAATTTTAAAGATGGTCGTTTCACCGAAAGATATCAGTAAGAATTAATTAAAAAATGAACAGCCAGTCTAAGGAGTTGATTTTATAGGAACTTCTCGAAAGCCCGTATTATAGGACTTATTATACAGGACTTGTTATAAATGTTGTTCCATACTTTACTATAGGAAATACTTAGAATATAAGAATTTTTAGAAGTAGAATGTTTCGTGTTTCATAGATCTACTTGTACAAATGGGAAATTTAGCTAGTATTATAGGCGAATGTAAGATCTTCCTCGAACATGATTATAAATTGATTTGGGAGTGTTTTCGCCATAATATCAGTAAATTTTATAGGAAATTCACACCATTCTGTTTCATTAAAGAATTGTATTTTAATTTGGAGCTTGTATTACAGGAGAAATTTTAGCATATCGAGATCACGCGTAATTTATTTTATAAGTTTGCGATCTTGGTGTTTAGGTATTTCAAACACAACGTAAGTTGTGTAATGTGACATATTATGACTTTAGTGGACGGTTTGGACTAAAATATGACAAATGCCT